>NC_058132.1:573418914-573447431 GCF_016433145.1 Gracilinanus agilis
TATATATATATATATATATATATATATACATATATATAGTGAAGTTTCTGCCTGTGATCACTTGATTTTATATTTATTTTGTTTAGTTATATTTGTCCCTGATAAAATTCAACTTCTTCGAGGAGAGGGACTATTTCATTTTTGTTCTTGTGTTCTCAGGGCCTTACATAATGTCTGACTCCTAATAGATACTTGGCAAATGCATATTGATTAAACAATTGATACCATCTACTATAATGGAAAGAGGTACCCATAGCAATGCAATCACAGATCTACCAAAATACTTTAACTTGTTAAG
Organism: Gracilinanus agilis; assembly: GCF_016433145.1. Lineage (NCBI taxonomy): Eukaryota > Metazoa > Chordata > Mammalia > Didelphimorphia > Didelphidae > Gracilinanus > Gracilinanus agilis. The sequence continues at coordinate 573,419,213 of NC_058132.1, forward strand.
TAGTTAATTTGTGGAAGCTGATATACACAAGACCTGATAGTCTTAGCATTGGCTAAAATTTGTAGATGTCCTGTTGATAGTAAGTTGTGTATCAGAGAAAGGTAAGGGCTCTAGGCCCCATGTTCTCTGTGTCCCGGTGGTTCCATGTTCATCAGTCTGGAGGATTAAAATGAGAGTAATCAGGCTCTTTACTGATGCTATAAATGAATTATTATAGTGCCTTGCTTCCATAGGCATTTAATTTAGCCCTTACCCTTTCTTCCTTCCTGAAAGGCACCATGTTTTTGCTCTTCCACTAATCAGTTCAAAATATGGTGAGATCTCTATATTCCAGTTTCTTACAAAATACCAGGATAATCTCTCCTCAGTAGAATAACTTCTCTTCTTCAGATCGATTGATTGCATTTCAGCCATTCTTCATTCTTTAAATAAAATTTTTAAGTATTTATAATTTTTGTAACCTCATTACCTCTTCTGGGAGATTCACAAGACTTTCTCAATTTTAAAATTCAACTTTGATCTTAGAGATCCTAATATGTGTAAAAAACAGATTTGGCTTAAATTAAATTATCATCTTAATTCTTTCTGTTAGAATCAGTAGCAGCTGCACTGGCTCTATTTCTGCAGAACTTGATAAATCTCAACAAATATGGTTAGGTAGAGCAAGGAAAGATTTTTCTAAAAGTGAGAGAATGTTTCAGTGGCAATCTATTGAGTCACATCTTTTCCTCATTCTTATTAAAGCACAATATTAGAGGACAATGTTTGAAGATAGCTGAAAAATAAAATTTACTCCACAGGACTTTTACTCCCCAAGGTCATATGCCTTCCAGCCTGGCAAGATGCCATTTTTGGCAGATAGGAATTGAGGCTCTGGTGCTATTGCCTCATTAGTTTCCTCCACAAAGGCATGAATGCCCTTTCAGAAGAATTAAAGGAAAAGTCAGATGAAACTAGGGCAGAAATTGCTACCATGGATACAAAGCTGGACCAAGTACCATAGTTGCATATCTGAATAAGTTGGTGTACAAAACTACAAGAACAGGAAGGGTGAAAAAAAAAAGGAGAAAGAATGTGCTGCTACAGATAGAAAAAAGATTTCCAAGGGCAAAGCAAAAAAAAAAAAAGAACTCCCAGTTTGATTTAGCTTTCAAATCACAAAAGTCACCCTGATGCTATTAAGAAGACTCTGGAATTATAAGAAACTGGGGTGGAGGGGGGCAGGGAGAAGGGGAAAGTAGTACATAAGGTACATCTGAGTCATTCTTCAGACAATCAATAGTCATTTTTGTGATATTTAAATAAGCAGGAAAATCAATACTCTATAGAAAGATATACAAAGTTCTACAGAGGAAAAAGAATAGGAATGCCATAACTGGTAAAAAGTGAAATGCAAACTGTCAGATTTAAAAGATAAAGATAAAATAGCAAAAGCTGCCCTGGGCCAGAGAAGGAGAATATAAATTCAAACAATCTTCCTTTCCCCTTTAACCTAAGCAACTCTGTATAGGCAAAGAAGATATCCTCTGTCTTTGAAAAAAAAAATGCTTTCTTAAAAAAATAAAAAAAAATATCCATTTCTCTTACTGGAGAAGGTGATACATAATAGAAAATTGTATTTGTTTTTAGAGACAAAAGCAGTTCCATCAGGGGCAAAGGTTGCTGAAAAATGACCAAAAAGAAAAAAAAAACTCTAACTGGAGACATCATGGAATCAAATGTAGAAAATATTGAATAAGAACACTGGTGTCCCCTATTATTGCTAAAACGAATCATTTTGTAGAAGCCATAAAAGTGGTGCTGAAATTACTATTCCGTCTTGTTTATTGCACTCAAATATACCAGACAGTTTGTTATAAAATCATACTAGTAACTTCAGGGACATTCCTTGCTATTATATAATGAGAGACAAAAGGGAGAGATGAAGAAGAAAATTTTAAGAGGTTATGAAAATATACAGACATCTATAGAATGAATCTTTCTGAAGGGAAGGAAGGAAATTATGCCCCCAAAGCCAAAGAAGAGAAATAAAGCTATATAAAGAAGTTGTAATGAAAGAAGTTTTGAAAGTCAAAGCTGAGAATTCTGGGTCTGAATCATTGTTAAACAAAGGAGTTAAACTTACAGTCAAAATCCCAGCAACGGTCAAAATCCCAGCAACCCCAAGCTCTGGACTTCCCACAAGATAAGTTCTGTTCTGAGAACTAACCCTCAACTCTGGCTTCTATTGTCCCTTTCCAAAAATCTGGGTGTCCCTTTCCCCCAGCCCCACACCAGAAAATCTCTTGATATAGTTCATCCATAGGTTTACATAAATTTCAGTCAATTGATCAAGCAATAAAACAATCACTTATAATTTATTAAGTCCTGATGTTATGTCATTCCCTGTGCAAATTGTTAAGGATGAAAGAAATGAACAGTCCTTACTTTTAAGTAACTCACTTTCTTGAGAGCCAAATGTGAATTTTGTGAAAGTGTTTTGAAAAACGAAGAAGGACATACAAGTTATATACAAAGTATTTGACTAATTATCTCAGAGATCTGAAGGAACAAACCCTTGGGAGGACCAGGAAAAACCTCTAGAAGCCAATGTTCAAGCTGAGTCCAGAAGGAAGTCAAGAAAGTTTGGAAGAAAGGACATTAAGGAGCTTTTAGCTATGGAAACAGAAAGTGCAGAGACACTAAGATGTTATATACAGTGTTCTTTAAAGGAAAAAAAGGGGGAAAAAGACCTGACAAATGGCAGCATATCTAGAGGAGAGGACCAGAATTTTGGGAAGATTGGGGAAAAAAATGCCACATAAGTTACAATTTGAGGAATTACTTTTATTTAGCCTAAAGAAAAGAAAATTTAGGAGGGCATGATAGGTTTCTTTACTAAATTGAAGGGCTATCATGTGGAAGATTTATTTTGTGTAGACTTAAAGGGCAGAATGAGGTATGATAGTGATATTATCTACAGTAATTCCCCCTACTACCTTCAATAAAGATCTGCCTGGTTTGTTTGTTTGTTTTTTCCCTTAAAGATGATAGGACTAACCCTGAGTATTGATTGACTATTTTAAGATATAAATCTCAGGTTATGCCACCCTTAATTTTGCTTCCTAGTAACCTTTGTTTATACTGATATAACTTTCTGATCTCCTGGGACCTAAAAAAAAATCCTACCTAGGTAGAGTCAGGGCACTTTAGGTAGAGTAAAATTTCTGGAATGCATGGCATCCTGCCCTGGTAAATATACCTATTTTCACAGGTAGGAATAAGTGTGGGATCTGATGTAATGGTCATTCTTGTAAAGAGTTGTAGATAGGGAGGGAGTAGTGGTTTCCTGGACAATAGCAGCCCAGACAGTGATGAGATCAGTGATATTTGGACAGCACTACCAGTAGCAAATTGTATTGACACTACTGGTAGTGAGAGGATAATTTGAAAACAGTGGTACTCTGGAATTGACAGCAAAAACAACAGTGAAACCTTGTCAGGGAAACCCAGTCTGCAAGCAAGAACTCCTTTTGCCTGCTGCAAGGCAGAAGATGAGATGATGGACATCCAAGTTTCAGGAAGTATCCTGGTGAGTTGAGCATGCCAAAATTATCTGTAAGACTCATGGTGAACCAGTTGGGCCAGAAACAGCCCTGGACAACTCCAGTTAACTGGCAGGTCCCAGTCCAGTTGGAAGCAGTAGAAATATTAGCCAGTGGGGCAGGCTAGCAAAAAGGGCTGAATATATGCAAGCTCTTTTTACTGCACTGATGGTTTCTCCTTATCTTTGTTGCAAGGCATAGGGGTTGAGCTGGCATGCTTTTAAGCTGAATTTTATGACCATGGACACCTATGGTATAAATATCCAGGAATGGAGGTAGGGAAATTATGGTGGACCAGGAACAGGTGAGTCATAAGTCAGCCCAGAATCACATAGCATCATCCAGGACTATTGCAAACTAGCCATATTACCTTGCAGCTATGGGGTATTTGGGTTTATTATTGCACCCCAGGTGAAGTGATCTCTAAATAAAATGAGGACCCTTTTGGGAAAAGTAGTAAAAGTTTTCCTTGAAACATGGGTGGAGAGCACAAGGAACATTTGGCCCATGGAGATCCCCCTTGCAAATTGCTATTTTAAAACCTTTCAGATGGATTTCATTTGTTTTTAACTGCTGAACTGTTTTTAAATTGCCTAAGAAATTGTTTCTTCCTGAGGATTGTCCTTTAAAAGCCCCTAAAAGCATTTAATTGGTAGAAGAAGGTATGGAAGATCCTAGGACCTTGCCAACCAAAGAAGAAAATGGAGTATTTGATAGGGCCATTATCTATCTGGATTCTTTCTTCCCAACTCTTCCTTCATCTTATAAGCAGGATATAGGTAGTTTTCCCTTAAAGTGACAAAAGTATCACTGGGGACATGATTAATCAAATAAACTAAAGCTCAAGCTCTTCCTCTCGTTATGTGGCTTTCTGCTGGCCTCTGGTTATATTGATGGGGGAGTCTCTCATCACCTAAAGGCATAAAAATCACATCTGACTGTAGGACCTGGTCTTTCAGACTCCATAGAAGCCCCAGAACTGCCAGAGATATGGAAACAAAGGGACTGAATCTACCCAAGCTAATGCTGATAAATCCTTGATAAATAACCTTTCTTTGTTATGACTATATAAACCTCCTTTTTCTTAATAGCTGAATGACTTTTGAAGACCTCATTTGTTCTACTAGAAGTGAACTAAAAGAGCCTTCCTGAGTCAAGCCAATCCTTGACAAAAAGAATGGAAAGAAGTTACAAAGAGGCAATTATTAACCCAATATACGAAATACATAGGAACAGAGTTTTCTCAAAATAACACTGGAACTTGATCAACAGCACTGCCCCAGATGATGATGAGTTGCTCATTAATAAAGATCCTCAAGTGGCAGGTAGATGATCATTTGGAAGGAATGTTGTACAGGAGATATCTTTTCAGACCAAAGATAATAAATGATCTCTTAAGTATCTCCCAACTGTGATTCTATAGTTGTGAAATTCTGAAGGGGAAAAAACACACACACACACATACATACAATTTGAATGGGCTATAACTGCAAATAAATAACTCTCTAACACTATTATTTTGGCGTTTAACAGTTAAATGATTATTTAATAAATATTGGGAATATGTTCTTAAACTCTCAGCACCCTAAATGATTAAATGATGTATATTGTTTCACATTTAAAGATTTTAAAAATTATTTCCCTTTTCTTGTTAATATAAACTTGACTTTGAAAGTTAAAAATAATCACATTAGCTTAGTACTTTATTGGATGAGGCTGTTGTTAGAAAAAGTCTTTCAGAATTCTTACATAGTTTTCTGTTTGTGGTCAGTAAAGTATTTGTTTCCAAAACAAGGTAAATTTTGCCCTATATTTTACTTATCTAGATAGTGTGTGCTTTTGGTACTGAAACTGCAGTATACAAAGTAGCTTCTAGTGCATATTATGAAGTAAGAGAAGAGGGAAGGAAGGAAGGAAGAAAGAAAGGGAAAATGGGAAAAGGAAGATATAGTAGCTTTACTACTCTAAAATATTAATTTTCCTATGAAAATGGCACACACAAAAATGAGCTGAAACAGAGCCATCTTGAGTATTTTATATTCTATTTCTGGATATTAAATTATAGGCAGACAGTTGGCGTCATTTCACAATTGTACTACTTGCCAGAATAGTGCTATGAGATGAAAAATAAATAGTGCTGTTTTGTATATTAGTTTGTCAGGCATTACATGGAAATGTCTTTTTGAACATCATATATCAAAAATCACAATTTCCTATAATATTAGAACTCATGCTTTGAATATGGTACAAACACACTAACCATTATTCTTTTATCATGTAGAAGGATGAAATATGATTAATGTCTAAACGATCAACTATTAATCATAAATTAAAAGATATTTAAAAATATAAAGTTATTTTCATATTTCAGCATAACTTGAGTAGAAATAGTTAAAGACTGATCAGGATCAATGAAATATCTGCATATGTAATGCTTTAATGTGTGTTTATATGCATTGTAGCTGAAAAGATGGGGAGTTAAGAAACCAGAATTCTGATCCCAGTTACACCATTAATTAGCATAATAAAAATAGTTCAATATCTCTGTACTCCAGTTTCTTCATCTGTAAAATGAGGTCCAGACAAAATTATCTTAAGGGTCTTGTCTTTCCCAATTTAAAATCTAATTATTATATGGTTCTAATTACCATTGTCTAGATTAATCACTTAATCTTGTGAATGAAGGTTAATTTCAAACTACTGAAACAGATAAATAAAATTTCAGTGTTTATCATTAAATTAACTACATCAATAAAGATTTTAAAAATCATTAGTATATAGATGTCTATTGTCAAAGTTAATTGCATATTTACTTAAGTAAAATTTTTGGTCTTATTTGCAACCTTTAGAAACTCAAATTCTGTTCTTATCCTGCAGATCATCATCAAGGTCTGACCAAAAAAAGTGGTTAGGATTTAAGGACAAACTTTTAGTTATATAAATATTCTGAAATAAGAGGGGAAGGGGAAGTTTCACTGTAAGTTACTCTAGGAATGGGGGAGAAATTATCCCAGAGAATAGACAAAATAATTCATTGCAGGATATTTTTGGATATACATTTCTAAGATAATTTGGCAAATCTAAAACTAAGACACATTTTACCTAATGGAGCTTGCTTTATATCTTAGAGTCCAATTTGTAGTCCCAGCACCCACTAGATACTTTGATTTTCTGTTGATTGATTGATTTGTAAATATTCTGATATGAAAAGTTATTTAGCCTGATAAATAAAAAAATAAATAAAAAATAAAAGTCTGTTTTACCACCTGCAGATAATTAATATTATGGAAAAAACAAAGCTGGGCATTTCAGATTGGGTTTGACATTCTTAAGAATTAATAGTGTTCAGTCACCTCTCTACCTTCCCATTCCACTACCCCAAATGATGGAACTGAAGATGTAGATATAGATAGAACAGCTGTACTTTTGCAGGCCTTTATTTTAACGAAACACATTCCTGCTGTGATATTTGTCAAATTTGGCACAGCTGAATTCTAGCAGAACTTCAAACAGTCACTTAGAACATGATGAAAGAACTGTAACAACAGTATGCTCAGCTCTTCTTTGTTGAAATGCCTTCTGATTGGTTGAGAAGTGAGAGTAACTGGAATCAGTATAAATGGAGGGAGAATTGAGTGATTGTTCATTCTTCTTCCCCTGAGGACTTTTGAATGAGGAATGCTTTGAGCTTCTGGAGATGTGGAAGGGAGAGATGGTAGTTTATAGAAAAGACCTCCCTAAGACCATGAATATGTGGTTCCTTTTTCTCTTTTGTATTATTTCCTGATCTTAGGAAGGAAAGAATGTTCATTTCTTTTTTTATTGAATTTTATTTTTTAAAATTACACAGAAACAATTTTTGACAATTGTTTTCTGATACTTCGCAATTCAGATTCTCTCACTTCCTACCCAGCTTCCTCAGGACCATAATAGCCCCATACTGGTTTTATCAATGCTTTCATGCAATATATATTTCCATATTTCCCATGTCTAAAGACACATATCACATATACGATGAAGGAAATAAAGTGAAGAATGATATTCATTGATCTTCAATCATATTCCAATGGTCTTTGTTTGGCTTTGGATAGTTTGTTTAATTTTAATCTAATTTAATTTATTTTATTGTGAGTCCTTTGGAGTTAGCTCAGAAACTTGCTTTTCTGGTAATAGTTTAGTCCTTCACATTTGATCATTATATAGTATTTCTGTTAGTGTTCTAGTTTTGTTTATTTCATTTTTATCAGTTCACATGAATTTTTCCAGGTTTTTTCTGAACTTGTACTTTTCAACATTTCTTATGACACAATAATTTTCCATTATAGCCATACACCATAGTTTGTTCAGTCATTCCCCAAATGATGGATACCTCCTAAGTTTCTAATTCTTTTCCACTACTAAAAGAGCTGTGGAAAAATAGTTTTGCACAAGTAGGTCCTTTTCTATCTGTTTTCTCTATCTTATTGTTCCTCTATTTATCCTTCTCTTTCTCTCCTTTTAGCCTTTCCCTGTTCACAAAAGTTTTTGATTCTGTTTGTCCATCCCCTCCTTTTGTTTGTCCTCTCTCTTCTTGCTCCCTCTTGAAGACCCTTTGTACTTCTCTATTGAGTAATACAGATTTTCTATTCATAAATGAGTGTGGCTGTTATTCCCACTTTTTGCCAGTTCTAATGAGAGTAAAGTTGAAGAATTGCCAGCCACCCCTTCTTCTTCCCTTCTACTTTATGGATTCTTTCATACTTCCTCACTTAAGATAATTTACTCTCAACTTTCCCGCCTTTTCTCTTTTGGCAGTGTATTATTCTTTCTTATCCTTTCTTGTGTATGTATGTGTTTTTTTTAATAGTATACAATTATATTTAACTTACTTTCTATTCTATGTCTTATAAGACTTCTATTTGTTCTCTTGTTTGTTTTTTATTTTTTTATTCTTACACTCCCTCTTCCTTTTTCCTACTGTGCACTGGTCTCTAACTCTGACCTAAAATTTAATCTTGAAGTACTGTGATGTCTCATTTCCCTTTACTCTATACTACACAAGTACCTGGTTGTGATGAATTGTGTATATGTCAAACAGTCCCCTTTGCTTTATTATCTTCTAATCCTGGAGTCTCTTAGTCAAAACCATCCCTTTTTATCCAATACTGGTGTTGGTTAAAATTAATAAAGATAAAAATGACTGAGTTCTGAATTTTTCTATTTTTCAAGGGGAAACAAGGAGTATCCTCTACTTAAATTTGATTTTATTGGTCTAGAGTGGCAATGTCAAATTCAAAAACAACAACATAAACAGGATACGAAATCAAAAGTTTCTGAGGGTCATATATTAGTGAAGAAAACCACATATTACTAGTATTTGTTTTCTATTTTATTTGTATTTATCTTGTGAAATAATATTCAATTATATTTTAATATAAAAGTATTACAAGCCTATCTATGACATGCCTAGATAATTCAGTGTGGAATCCCTTTCTGTCATAATCATGAACTTATCTATAAGTCATGCACATGGAGAATTTCCTGGATGCCCTGAATTGACTGGTATGACCATGGTCACATTTCTATGGTACATCACAAACAGACCTTTAATATCAGTCTCCCTGACTCCAAAATCAGCCTTTTCCAACCATTGTACAGAATCAATCCTTTTCTATATAATAAAGTTATTCGAAGAATAACATAATAAAGAACATAATACTAATATAGATAAATGTGAGTTCATTTTATATATGTATTTATTAGATAAGTATAATAGCATAAAATGTTCTGATTTTTCTACCCAAATCTCTCTCAATATTTTAATATGTGGTATGAGCTGAGAACCTACCATTTAAGTGATAAGGGATATATTCCAAGTACCCAGATAAATGGCAGATATAAAGGTTGAGTTACTCTGTTTGTTACCTTTGAAAACCCAGGAAAATAAAGGAAGTTTCAAAACACCGTAGAAGGAAAGATGGCTCAAATAAAAAAAAATTTAAATGAGGGGAAATAGAATGGAGAAAATATTTGACAAACTGTAACCTAGACGCTTTTATTTGGAAAACTAAAATCTTATTAAAGAGACAATTAATTTCTAGAAAAGGGAGAGCTACTCACAAACAGCCAACAGGACTTCATTAATACTAGATGTTTCCTGACTAAACTCCTTCCCTTTCATAAGAGGATCATTAAATTGGTAGATCTTTGGAATATTGAAGGTTTAATTTGCCTAAATTTTAGCAAAGAGTTGATTAAAATATTTCATGCTTTTCCTGTAGAAAACATGGAAAGATATCAGCTGAATGATAGTTTAATTATATGAAATTGGAGCTAGTTGAAGGGTCAGACCCAAAGAGTAGTCACTGATGGTTTCATATCCAACTAGGAAGACTCTGCTGAAGTACTTCAAAATATTTTGCTTGGTACTATATACTGTTTAATATCTTTAACAATAACTTTCATGAAACACTTGGTATGCTTATTAAATATGAAGATTATGCAAAACTAATAGCCTAAATCAAATAGCAACAATTAGTGTCTGAATGTCAGGTACTGTGTTAAACACAGAAGATAGAATGAAAATCCACAGAAGATAATCACAATATAGAATATTATACCAAATAAAATTGAATTAGAATAAATGTTAAGTCTTGTTTTTTGCATTTAAAACAGCTATTTCACTTTTCCAAGTTTGGGGAAATATGGTGATACATCAGTTTGTCTGAAGAGATGAACATTTATTTTAATTGTAAGTTCAGTATAAGGCAAGAATAAGCTATATGAATACTATTGTGCTCAAAAGAATAAAGAACTGGGGGACTTCCATGTGAACTAGAAAGACCTCCAGGAATTGATACAGAGTGAAAGGAGCAGAGCCAGGAGAACATTGTACACAGAGACTGATATACTGTGGTACAATAGAACATAACAGACTTCTTTACTGTTATGTAAAGGATGGCAGCATGGAATCCCTCCAAAATACAGGGTCCCCTGGAGAACTTTGGGTGAGGGGACCCCTTATTTTGCAGGGATTCCATGCTATCATCCTTTATATAACACTACTAGCAGCAATGTAATGATCCAGAACAATTCTGAGGGACTTATGAGAAGGAAAACTAGCCACATTCAGAGGAAGAACTGTGAGAGTAGAAACACAGAAGAAAAACAACTGCTTGAACACATGGACTGATAGGGATATTATTGGGGATGTAGACACTAAATGATAACTCTAGTCCAACTATCAATAATATGGAATTAGGTCTTAATCAATGATACATATAAAATCCAATGGAATTGTGCATCAGCTAAGGGGGATTAGAGGGGCTTGGAGGAGAGGGGAAATAACATGAAACATGTAACTATGTGAAAATATTCAAAATAAAAATTAAAAAATAAATAAAAATACTAAATATCACTATGAAGTTCTATCTTAAAAAAAAGAATAAGCTATAGCAGCTGCAAATGCTGGTGTAATATTTATCTAGATTGATAGAAGCAAAGCTTTGAGGAATAAGGTTAGAATCCTAGTGTAATCCTCCCTGGGCAGAAAATAATTAGGGTGGTATAGTCATTCCCAAGCACAACATTTTTGGAATTACATCGATAACTTCCAAATTTCCAGAGAATGATAATCATAAGAGTGATTGCCTTCAAGTTCATATCATTTGATGATTGGTGAAAGGAAATTGACATGAATATTTGCAAACAGATAAGACTTATGAGTTGATATTATGGTTGTAAGTACTTTCAATGATTGTTCTTTTTACAGGAAGAGCACTAAAAGGACATTGCTACATCAGGGTCAGTGTACCATTTGTTCCATCATGGCTGATCAGAATAATACAAACTTTGGAGGCTATATGGCAGGTGAGACAAGAATAGCCCATATGAACATTTGGGGTAGAGATGTCTCTAGATTTCAGTATCTCATGTTTCTTTTGAGCTACTACAATTTAAAAATAAGGAAGAACAATTGAGTTTATTCTGATTAATGCCACAGGACACAGGTAGGAGAAATTGCAAGAAAAAAATGGAAGAAAGCTATAGAAGAGTAATCTGAGGGCTGGTAGGAGGGAAAAAAATCTTTCTATAAATTAGGAAGAACTATCACAAAGTCAAATGAGTTCTCTTAGAAATTGTTTTGCTTCATTATTGAGGTTCAAGCAAAGGTTTCATGACCATTTTGCTGACATCATACTAGGGCTATCAGGAACATATTGAGCTTGATGGTCTCTGCAATACTTTACAACCCAAATTTGTGATTCTAAATGAAGAATTAGAAAGAGGAGAGGTCTTCCTTTTCATGATTACCACAAGCCAGTTGCCTTAGAGTTGTCATTTCCTGGTTACTAATAGATAAGATGAAATGTGTTCTGAAAAAAAAAATACTAAATATGGCCATATAATCAAATTAACATACTCTTTTTAAGTACCTAGTTTGTGCAACATAGTATCTTAATCATTATGAGAGGAAGAGATAAAGCAAAACTCATAGAGATTATAATCTAGTATAGGATATGTGATAAATTTATATTTGCCTACAAAACAATATAGAATATGAAAAAATGAATGTAAAAACATTGAAGGGCAAGGGAAAGAAAAAGGAAAAAAAAGCCTTTGAAAAATAATATATCACTTGATAATCAAAACAATATTGTGAGGGAGATATAATTAATATCTCCATTTTATAGTTAAGAAAAATGAGGCAAACATGGTTGAGCAACTTGCCCAGGATCACATATCTAGCAAGTGTCTGAAGTCAGTTTTGAACTCAGGCCTTTCTAATTCCAGGTCTCTGCTCCAACTGCTGCTTGCTAATACAATTCAATTTTTGAAAAGGAGCAGTTTTGTCTAAGTAGATCAAAGAGGTTTGCATAGCAGAGGTCTTAAAGAATGAGCATAGTTTTCCATAGGTAGAAAGAGCACCAAAAAAAGAATAGCCTGAATATTTCAGATTTTTTATCAGTCCGTTGAGGCACTGTTTATATGGCAGAAAAAAATTACTTTAAAAAATGTGTTCATTATATTACAATTCCCAGGTATCTCCCTCCCTCCCATTCATGCACTAGAAAAGGCATCATTTGAGAAATATATATATATTTATATAAAACCAAGTCTTGCTTGTTTCTACTTATTAGTTCTTTCTCTGTAGATGGGCGCATGCAAGACATTCTTCAAAAAACATTCATGTTGCTTTATATAATGTTCTCTGGTTCTGTTCATTTCACTCGTTATAATTTCATGTAGGTATTCCCCTATTTGTTTTTTAAAAAAACTTGCTTGTTATTTCTAACAGCTCAGCAGTACTCCACAGAATCATATTGTTATATATTGATCTTAACAGAGATATTTGGGAAACTGAAGTGTTGGTCAGAACCCAGAAACCTGCAGGGCTCATTCCTTCCCCACACACACAGGCTTGAGTGAGCAGGGAGGGTTAAGTACTCCTTTACTCTCACCCCACCCACCAAGCAGTTAGAATCAGTGGAAAATGGAGGAAGATCAGATACACTGGCTAGGGTGAGCTAGGCTAATCCCCTTAAGATGTTCACTTTCTCAACTTATTTCCCCACAGGTTTGACTAGGGAAGATAGGAGAAGCTTGATGTGTAGTAGCTATCAGGGACAGAATAAGGGCTGGCAACTGAAAGGAACCAAGCTTTATGGAGGAAATGAGTATTCCCAAAATAAAAGCCAAGCACAGCTATCTCAAAGATGAATTTTTACTGATAAAAGAGGAAGGGGAAGAAAGGGAAGGATTTTCAAGGATTAGGATAAGATCTGGGAAGCCCTGAACTGTTAGGTAAAAATAGCCCTTCCACCCTCAGGAGGGAGTGGCAGACTTTATAACTAGCTTGCCCTCAAAGCCTATAATTATCACTTCTAATATGGAAAATAACTAAATGGTAACAAAATACAGTTGCAGGAAAGATCTAATTCAGTTACATAGGCAAACTGCTGAGCAGAACCAAAATGGCTTTTGCCACAAATAGCCTCCAAAGCAATCAGTAACTGGGATCAGCAGGCAGAGAAATCTGCTTACCTCAACCCTCAGGAACCAACTCCCCTAACTGCCTTAAACTGTCCCTTACCCAGAGTTCTCCAGGAGGGGTCCCCTGGAATTCTGGATGAGGCTTGACCCTGTATCTTGCAGGAATTCCATCCTGCCATTTCCATGTTACGCATATGCTACAACTTGTTTAGCCATTCACTAACTGATGGATAGCTCTTCAACTGCCATTTCTTTAACACCACAAAAAGAACCACTAAAAATATGTTAAAAAATAGAGATTATTTTTCCTTCTTTCCTAGTGACCTTAGGAAATAAGAGTTGTATTACTGAGTTGAAAGGTATAGGCAGTTTTATAATGCTTCAGGAATAATTTCAGATAGCTCTACAAAATGGTTGGATCAGTTCACAGATCTACCAACAGTGTATTAGTATCCCCCATTTTCCATATTCTTCCAATATTTGTTTTTTACTTTTTATCATTTTAGCCAATCTGATAGGTTTTTTTTTTTGATGAGGAAACTGAGGAAAAAGGGTTAAGTGACTTGTCCAAGATCAAACAGCTAGTGTCTATAAATATATATATATATATACATATATATAGGTCAGCTCTATTCACTGTGCCTTGTTCCCCATTTTTGGAATTATCATCATAATAAATAAGGTTAAAGGATATTTAATTTGTATTGATTTAATGAGATATTTTTATTAAAAAATAAACTCATAATTACCAGGCTGGAAAAACAGAAAGACTGTTTCACTGAGAATAATTGAATGAACAAATTAAATAGTATCTAATAAATATGTGAAACATTTCTCAGGGAGTCAAAAGAACATGAGCTCTCTTTTTGCCCTAGTCGGCAACTTTTGTGTCACCTGGGGTAAGATCCTTAACTTATCCCAGTCTCAGTTTCATTATATTCAGAATAACAGTGTTAAACCTACATGTTCTCTAAGATACTTCCTGGCTCTAGAATGTGATGATTTGTCATAGAAAAAAATAAAAAATTTGCATTATTCACTATCTAAATAATTTTATTAAAGTACCTAGAACAATTCTAGACTTACAAAAAACTTTAACACTTATTCCAACATTCAATTTAGATGAAAATTGTTCTTGTACACTAAATACATGATATTTTAATAAACTTAAGTGAGTAAGAGCAGTTTAATCTAGTTGCCATATAATTAACCCAACTAGGCAAGCAATAAATGTGCTATTTTACTCTAATTGATACATTAAACTTGCAAAGAATTTGCACATTTAACTGGTGTTTAACAAAATAACTGTAGTGGGTTGATTGGATATCAATTAATTGACAAAAATTAGCATGTTAATTAGCATTTATCTTACTATAGTGGTAGTTATCTAGTCAATTGCTAATTAAACCATTTAAAACATTCTCTTCAATTTTCAGGAATGAAATTATACATGAATTACCCCTTTAATTTTTGAGATAATTATATGGCAAATAGATTTATTTCCTATATAAAGTAAACCTCTGGAGTTGACATCACAACAATCAATATTTAATTCCCATTAGAGTTTTATTAAATCTAAATATGTGGTCTGATACTAGAATTAAAATATTATTATAAGGATTTTTTTCTAGCAGACAACATCTTTGATTAGCACAATAAAACTGTTGTCTTTTTTTGCTAATAATTTTAAAATGTCAGTGTAGTAAGGGACAGGAGAAATGAAACAGTAAGCACCATTTCTGCTTTCTTTGCTTATTACTGGCAGTATCACTTTAATTTAGTAGAAGTGGTATAAAAGGGTTAGATGACTTACCAAAGGTTACATAACTAAAAAATATTAGAGTTAATATTCAAATGCAGGTCTCTCCTGACCCTTGGCCTGATGTTCTTTCTACTGAATCTCAGTGCTTGTAAGGGGGATGGAGAGGAATAAGTATATCTCAATGATAAAAGAATAAAGGGAAAAAATAAATAAAATATTTTTTCAAGGACAAAAATTTTAATGACAGAAAAAATATAGTAGTTGTATTATAATATATAGGGACAATATTTGAAATCAGACGTATCTGTTATCCCTAGTATTGGAACCATCTCCTTAAAGGTAATTAAGCTGACCATTTATTGGTAAAATTTTTAAAAAATGACTATTCTTACTTAGTTTATCCATCTAACTTCCTAGTATTGACTGGATGTGGTGGAGGATTGCACCTGGGAATCTAAGAATTCTGGAATACAGCTAAGACAAATAATGTGCTCTGCTAAGTCTGGCATTAACATAGTAAGAGGATGAAGGGGAGAACACTGCCTAAATAAGGAGGGGTAAGGAGGGGTAAGGGGAAAAAAAAAAACAGATCAAAGTTACCTTGAAGTTCAGTCATTGAGATCTGGATGGTGAAAGGCTATTAGATGTCCAGAAATCTGGGTGATACATTGTTGACCCAATTTAAAATAAACAGACAAACAAATGAATGGATATTAGATAAATAAATGAGGGGATGAATGGCTAAAGAAAATGATTTTTTTTGCTTAATTGGTCAATTTTCAAGCCATGTTTGATTAAATCATCCCAAGTCAGTCCTAAGTCACCCCTTAAAAGAAAAGCAGTTGCTCATGTGAACCATGACCCATATTAGTAAATAGTTCATGATAACATTGAGTCATTCTTCATACTCTCCCCCCAAAAACAAGGTAGGGCAATAAAAGAAGGGTTTATTAGTGTACCTTTAAGGGTTGAAGTTGGAGTTGGAACATCCTGAATGAAGGTTGGATGAAGGGAATTTTGCATGGTGAAGAAATGCTATTTATTTTAGTTGGGTCTTAAGAGAGGAGTTCTAAATTAGAGTTATTCAATTGAATGAGGCAAAAAAAAAGTATTGTGTATATGAAACAATGGATGCTCTGAGAGATTATAGGATCATGGATTTAGAAGCTGAGGAAACCTGAAAAGGTTATTTAACATAATCCCTTCATTTTAGGGACCAAGAAACAAATATAAACTTGGATTCTTTCACTGTAAATGATAGGATATTAGAATTTTGGAGGTACAGCTTTGGTGATACCTCAAAGGTTAACTTGTCTAATCCCTCACTTTATAGATAAAAAACTGAGGCTTACTTAAGGCGAAATAGAACTGGGGTTTTAACATGGGTTCCCTAACTCTAGATCCATTTCCCTTTCCACTTTACTATATTGCCTATTGTAAGATTATAGACAAAATGTGGAGTAGACTGTAGCAATGAAAATGGTATGTAAATGGAATCAAAGCAATATTGGATTGCTAGTTCAACAATAGTATTATGGTATATGAGAAGCAAACCTAGCAGGGACTTACATCTCTCCCCATTTGAAATGCTATATGGCTGACCTGTTTGGCAATGGAGAGCTCACAAAACCCCATATGTCTCAATGCTAGGAGATATTAAGGGGGTTTCACCCCCAAACCAGGTGACCTGGATGGTCATGCCACCCCACAGGAGTTGGGGGCAAAACTTCCCTATAAGACAAGTTAAGTGATACCCCAATCTGATTCTGAATAAGGACAGGGTTCACACAAACCTACCCCCAATCAGTTAATTTCACAGTGGGTGGTCTGGCTTCAAGAAGGAGGCTGCCAGACCAAGCTGTGGTTCCCTCTTCCTCATTGTCTCTCAAGCACTCTTGAACACTGACTGATGAATGGCATTTATTATTCACAATTCATGGATTGGGGAAAGGGGTGAAGGGCCTAGGGATTTTTGGCATACCCTCTTCACTATTCCTATGGAATCCATCACTTGGGTGGGATTCTTTGGGATTCCCACTTCTAGGCTTCTTCCCCCACCCCTTCTCCTTCTGTTTCTATCCTTTTCTATAATTGTAAGTTTTGCCTGAAAGGGGTATCTCAGCAAAGGTGGGTAATGGGTGAAGGAGACTAAGAAATTGCTCCTAAAATGGAGTTCAAAAACTTAGTTGAATTATGGTTGAAGTCTTGATGGGTGAGATGCGATGGAATGTTTTTGATCAGAGAATCAGGGTTTCGAATTCCAAAAGAAGATCCTCAGGAAGCCCTCAGGACTGGATCTGAGATGGGATGTCCTCCTCCTCCCTCTCTTAGTCCTCTACCTGAACACTTCTTCTCTTCCTCCTTTCTCCTCCTCCAAAAAAAAAAAAAATCCCAGAATTCTCTTTGGTCTCCACTGTAAGCAACTGTCAGCAACTCCTTCTCTGGCTCTTTTTTTGCTTCCCTCTCCTCTGCACCAAAACAAACCCATCCTTACACTATTCTACATACTCATCCTCCCTATCAAACACTGCTTCTCCATTACTGGGCAGGTAGGAGATGAGCTAATTAGCAAATGGTTAGAATAACAAATACTATTGGTAACTATGCTCACACATATTTGAATATTTGAGGGTCATTCCTGTGACCAAAGTGGTAACTATTGGGGATAAAGTTAGAAATATGGTAGTAACAGGATTATGAAAAGATGGAGACATATGATTAAAGAACATATTGGTAAATGTATTGATAGGGAACATTTAGGATCCAGTTAATGATAAGGACTATTATTATGACTGTTAATGAAGAAATTCTAGGATCCTTCTCAAATCTTTACATTTCTTCCAAATCATTGTATAAGTACTTAATAATTTATTGTGGTATAAATGAATGGATTAGTTAAAGTGAATATTTTAATGAAAAGAGAGTAGGTATTTTTTTGTTTGTTTGTTTGTTTTTTTTGTTTTTTTTTTGGTACTAGTAGTTGACTTATATCTAAAAAGTTTGTATTTAGAGGAGGAGGAGGAATGGGAAGATTTAGTTAACTAGTTCTTATGCAAATATAATTAAAATAACTTCTCAGTCAGTCTCTCCATAATTCCATCACCATACAATGCCCTTTTCCTGTTTTTGTATTTCTGCAGGGAGTTACAAATGTACTGTGACCCTTTAATGATTGGAATTCACCCTGTTTAGGGGACAGCATCAGAAAATAGAATTACAGATTTGTATGGAGTCTCAAAACTAATGAACCTCAGATTCCTCTCTTCTCCATATCACTGAGTTGGGATTTACTAAGTGGGACCCATGCACCAAACACTACACTAAGACTGGGTCTAAAGTCTAGAGTCAGCCTCTAAGTGCGACTTCAGAAGGCAGTTCACTCTTTTTTTTTTTTTAACAGTTTTAAATATTGAATGGTTATCCTTATGTAATGGTTAAACTAAGATCTGCCTCGCTAGAACTTTTATTCATTTGTCCTCTGAAAGTACAAAATAACTCCCTTATTTTGCTTCATTTCTTGTGACAACCTTTTAAAATTCTGATGACAATTCTCACATCTCCTATTTTCAAGACTAAGCACTATCTGCTCCTGTGCTTGTCCATATTGTTCAACCTTCTGCTGTCATGCAATAAGTCAATAAGCACTTATAAAAAAACACCAATTACTAGCCAGGAAATGTGTAAAAAACTGGGATTACAAATGTGCAAAACAAAGAAAGTCTCTGCCCTCAGGGAATTTATAATCTAATTGGAATTAGGGAGACTACAAAAGAAAGCTGCAAAAATTGGTGGTGATAGAGCAGGCTATAGGGAAAGTAACCTCCTCTGGGTAAAGATGGAGAAGTCCAGAATAGTGCTTCAGGATAGGAAATGAAGAGATGGCTGGGGTGGGCCTCCTCTTTAAATGAAATTTCTTGGTGGAGCTCTCTACTCTCTAAATCAGAATAAAAAGGGCATCTCAGGGGCAGAGAGTACTGAAGAGGGCAAATTCCTGGGATTAAGTAATCTTGCAGAATAAAGATGTCCCTGGACATGAGCAAGTAGTCATCATGTAATCTTCTCAAGCCCAATACTTCAGGGAAATAATGGAAATGGATGATTTGAAGTAGTTAGCTAGAATGATAGACTTGAAAGTCAGGAAGACCTGACTTTAGATACTGTTTCAGAAATTAAGTAGTTGTGTAACTCTGGGCAGATCACATAATGTTCTGTTCTTCAGGCTCCTCACTGTCTAATAAGGATAATAAAAGCACCTGTACTCCAGGCTTATTCTGAAGATTAAATGAAATAACATATATAAAATTCATGATAAATAGTAAAAACTTCTATAAATGCAAGCTGTAATTATTAAACAAGAAATAGACCATTTTTACAAAATAAATGTTGTGATCCACTACCTGTTTTCCAACTCAGCTCAGGTGCCACTCCTAAAGAAATTTCCCTGAACTGACAAAGATGTTAATGGTCTCTCCCTCTTTCTGTTACGCAGTCTAACTCTAAATTGGACAGTATATTGGGTCTATTTTCTTAGCAGAACATGGCTTTTTAGTGAAAAGAAGGAAAAGCTTGAAGACAACAGTAGAGGTAGAGATGGACTTTTACTTTTCCCCACTGAGGGGAAATGCCTACTAAGTGGGCATTACTGTGTGATATCTTTGGTTGCTACCTTTCTCCCCTCTTCTCTTCTCTGCTTATTCTTCCAAACTCCTAGATAAGTAACTATTAGAGTCAGAATGACCTTATGTGCTTTGAAAGGTCAGTAGAGCAATTAAAGAAAAGCATTTTACAATGACTGAGTTCATGAAACCAGACATGGTACTCAATGAGTCACTGCTTGACTGAACCTAGCAGTGACTATCCAGCGTTCAAGACACCTAATCAGGAGTGTAAGAAGAGGATTCATTTACTGCCTATCTTTCAAGTAAATGTGAATGTGGTAGAAGGAATGTTTGTAAACAATGACTAATTGTGTCCATTCTCTCCAAGGGAGAAATTATAAGTGAACTCATACCTTCACAGTTCTGTATTTTGATTCTTACTTTACCTTTTCAAGTAAATGTTCACTTGTAAAAGTTAATTGATATTATTTGGTTATTAATAATATTGAGGTGAAGAAATTGTGAAGATTGTTTTAATACTAGCCTAAGGGACATATAGTTAGCAAGTATCAAAGATACAATTTGAACTCAGATCTTATTGACTCCAGCCAGAGCATTTTATCTGTTAAATCACTTAACTGCCTCAAATGGTCAAAAATGATATTGGGGAAATAATCACATTTTTATGGATATTAAAGATAAAACAAGTGTTTGAAATGACAGAGATATTAATAATTGGCAAATATTTGGATGGGAATATACCTAATACTCATGACAAGCAGTGTTAGAAAAAACACATTCATGATCCTCAAATATACTCTACAAACCTGAAGGAAATAGTAGTCAAGATTTATTGATGTTATTTAATAACGAGAATTGTAATAATGACTGCTTAAATCTATTAGTATTGTATATATAACCTATAAGTTTCTAGGTTCATCCAAAGGATCTGATGTATGTAATGTTCTAATTATACCATTCCACAAAATATAAACACTAATGAAGAGACATAAAATATTTACAGATTACATGTGTATACCTATGATACCTAAGTCCAAACTCTGGGGATTATGGAATTAATATTTTAAAATAATTTTCATATAATTATATAATGTGAGGAACAAATAAAATTTTGACATTTTCTTATATAGCATCACTTAAGGATGAGTAAAAAGTTGCCCAAAGGGTTGAATTTACTTTTAGAAATTTGATGCAAAGTCTCCATCATATATCCAGGAATCATCAGTTTAGTAAATTTAGATGTGGGTTAAAAGTAGATTTTTTATAAACAAAGATTACTTTGGTGATACCCAATCATTTAAATTACAGTAATAATTAAATTAATTCACTAATAATGGCATTAGCTTAATTTTGACTCATTATAAAAGAAACATTTTATCTATCTGTGCTGTCCTATTTTGTTACTTAATGCTTATAATAAAGCACCTTAATTTATTTATCTTTAGTTTAACATTTCTTATAGTGATTGTGTCTCATAAAGTCCAAAATATCTTTTAAAAATTCTTAATGAATCACTTAATATGAGAAAAGAAAGAAATGACCTTTTATTGATTAGTAGTTAATTGACTTTTGTCTTTCTCTCACATATAAAATGTAGTTGACCTTTCAGAGAATAAAGAGTAATTGTCAGCCATGTCTCAGAAATGCCTTAAGAAAAATTTCAAAAATGTAATCACAGTTAAAGTTTAGACATAAGTCTTGAGTTAAAATGTATAATTAGCAAGATTATTGATTTGTTTGGTGTCATTAAAATCCTTGAACAATAACATTGTGTATATACTCATAGGTGTGTGGGGTGTATGCTGAACCACATTAACTATCTGACTTAGAAACTTACTTTTTTTATGTTGCATTATGACCTGAAATTAATTTGTGTATTTGCAGCATCAGAAAATTGTTACTTGCTGACTTGAACTGAAGTGAGTAATTGGGTATTCTAATACCTACTTTGATTCTACTAATAAAGCATGGTTAGAAAGTGTTATTTTATCTTTGTCTCCTAGAAGACATATAATTAAAAATAAAGAAAGAAATAAGATAAAGGCTAGAATAAATGATTTACTGAGATAAAGGCTATCAAAAGATATTTAGAGAATTTTCACTTTGTAGGTTATTGACATAATAAAAAAAAAGACCTTTATTATCTTTGGAGACCATTGGGTGCCAGAAATGCATGAGAATGGCTCTATTCTGCGTTTCAAAACAAGGAGGTACATAATCAACTATCTTCTAAAGATATTATAAACTTTGATTACCAGCTGAGTATTCCCCAAAATTATTTTATTTCCCCTTCTCCCTCCTCCCTTCTTATTCACCTATTATTTTTCTTTAGGGTCTTTTTTAATTAACCCCCACATTCTCCCTCCCTAGTATTGCTTCCCTCCCCTCCAGTCCATTTGATACTGTAATGCAGGGTTGAAGCAAAATCTCTTGCATTTGCAAAACTAACTGAAGCAACCCTGACACTTGAAGAAATGGAATGTTGACCCCGGTTTCATGGTCAAAAAACCATTGGAGCCTGGGACTATAAATATTCCCACAGAACCAAATGAGGGACCTTTTGCTTTTGGGGCTTTTGGGCTTTGCCTAATTTCCCTTGACCTCTCCCTTGACATCCTTCTATTCCCTGTATTTTCCCATTAGGCCATGGGAGGAGAGAATTTTTGGTGGGTGAAAATAGTGGGAACTAGCTTCTGTAGGCAGGCAGGGACAACCTAAACCAAGCCATCACCTCATCTAGTAATCTGCTAAACCTTATTACTTCAGGGCACTGAAATTATCCCTGGCTTAGGAAGCCGGCTCCCTCTGCCCGATCCCCCTCTTCTGTGACCCTCCCCCAGCACCAGCTTCTCCCTTAGCAGCAGTTACGAGACCTTAATGCCTTTTCTCTCAGCTTACCCTTGGTATTAAAACCCCCCTTTGGCTTTTATACAAGAGCTTCTGGTGATTCATTATACCAACTATGAGGGCAAAGGCTGAAGAGGGAAAGAATAAATTTCCTTTATTTCTTGAGGGCTAAACCAGGCATCCATCTTGGGAAGGAAGCAAACCAGCTTTCACTTCCTGCATGCTGGGAGTGGCTCTCCAGAAGGGAGGGGCTCTTTACTCCTCCCCTCAAGGGTGCCTAGAGACAAACAGAGGCTGAATAAAACCTTCAGCCAGACCCACACAATCTCTGGCTGACCTAAACCATCTTGTACTAAAGAGATAGCCCTCTGTGACTGAAGACCCAGATGATACCACCCAGAGCCCTCAAGTACAAGCCTCTTGATTAACCATATCATATTTCCTTTTATTCCATAACATTACCCTTCTACTTCTCTATAGGGCGGAAATCAATTCTCTGCCCCAGAGGGCCTGATTATTCTTCCCTCTCTGAGTCAATTTCAATGTACATAAGAATTAAGTATTTCCTGTCTTCAACCTCTTTACCCTTCTAGTATCTTGGTCTTCTCCCCTGCTCTCACCATGCACTTCTTTATGAAATATAAAATTACCCCATTTTGTCTCTTTTCCCATTTCTCTTAATATTATCCTCTTTATTTAACCTTTATATATATAAAAATATATATACATGCATGTATATATGTTGACATTTCATTCCATACAGTTTGTCACTGTTCCCTCTAAGTATATTTCTTCTAGCTGTCCTGATGATGATAACAATTTTAAAGAGTTACCAATATCATCTTTTCTTATAGGAATACAAATCATTTAAACTTATTGGGTCCCTTAAAATTTTTTTTGATTTTTTTTTTCCAATCTCTTAATTACTTTTTGGTGATTCTCTTGCATTCTGCATTTGGACATCAAATTTTCTGTTTAAGTCCAGTCTTTTTTTTATGAATGCTTTTAAGTCTTCTATTTTATTAAATGACCATACTGTCAGTTTTGCTGTGTAGTTGATTCTTGGTTGTAGACCTAGTTCCCTTGCTTTTCAGAATATATTTCATGCCTTTTGGTCCTTTAGTGTTGATGCAATCAGATCCTATGTCATCCTAACTGTGGTTCCATGGTATTTGAATGACTGCTTAGCAGCTTGTAATGTTTTTTTTTTTTTTGTTTTGTTTTGTTTTTGTTTTTTTCCCTTGGTCTGGTAGTTCTTGAATTTGGCTATAACATTTCTGGGCATTGTCAATTGGGAATTAAATGTAGGAGGTCATCTGTGGAATCTTTCAATCTCCAATTTTCCCTCTTGTTCATGAATGTCAGAGAAGTATTCATGAATACTTTCCTATAGGATAATGTCCAGGCTTTTCTTTTTGTCATGATTTTCCAGTAATCCAATAATTCTTAAATTTTATCTCACCAACCTGTTTTCAAGATCAAAGGTTTTATCAATGAGGTGATTCATATTTTCCTCAATTTTTTCATTCTTTTGATTTTGTTTTATAGATTCTTGCTGCATTGTGAAGTCATCTGCTTCTAGTTGTTGGATTCTAATTTTTAAAGACTGAATTTCATCTCTGGCTTTTTGGTCATCCTTCTCCTTCTGGTCTGATTTTCTTTGTAGGTCATCTTTCACCTTCTTTGCCTCATTTTCATGTTGGTAAATTTTGGCTTAATATTTTCTTATTTGAGTATTTTCTTTTCCCACTGGTCTTCAGCTTCTCTTGATTATTCTTTGAGTTTTTGATTTAATTGAATTTTGAGTTCTTCCAAAGCCTGTGTCCAATTCACTGAAGTTTCTGTGTTTTTGTTTGGTATCCCTTGGTTCTCCTCTGTTCTATTTGCTCTATATTCATTTCCTGGATAGAAGCTATAGATTGTAATTTCTTTTTTCTTTTTCTCATTTACTCATATTTTTCCTTCTTCCCCCCCTGTAATTGGCTGTAATCTTGCCCCTCTGATTATTTGGTGCATCTGTGGGATTGGGCTATTCTGTCCTGAAGGGCCTTCTTCTCTTCTCTGCTGATTGATGAGGTTAATGAGCCCTGAGGTCAGATCTTCCTCAGCTGGCAGTAGAAGCTAAAGATGTGATTACAGCTACTTTCACTGAAGTCTATGGGGGAGGGGGATGTTGGAGCTTCCCTGCCCTCTGAAGACTTCTTATCTGCCCTATTGATAAGATTAAGCCAGGGTGGAGTTGATCTGCAAAGCTGGATGTACCCTGAGGCCAAAACCTCAAGAAAGGGTGAGGGGGGCAAGATGGAGTGTTTTGGTTGTGACTAGGCTGCCCTCTCTGGGCTTCTCCTTCACCTGCCTCCCTACTATCTATGTTCAATGCCCTGAGCCTGGCACAGCTGTGCCAGCAAGGCTCTAATTCCAGACTAGCACCCTTGCCTGCCCAAAGATTACAGAATCCTCTGGAGACTCAGCACAGTAGGTGGAGAAAGGTACCTGGGATCTTCCTTCTTCCTTTCCCTTGAACTCAACAGTTCAAGAATTCAGACTTTTTTTTTTCACATACCTTTTAAGTTGGGTCCAGCAGGAGGATCCTCAAGCTCTGTCTTGTTGTTAGATTTGGTTTCCTGTCCCTTCTAAGCACTTTGTTTTGATCAATGTGGAAGGATTTTCAGAAGTCTGAAGTTTTGCTGTGTCTTAGCCCCCATCTTCCCAGAATCCTCACATAAACTGTGGATAAAAACAAGTGTTTCAAGTAGTTTCCTGTTTTAAATTTTAAAATAACTATCTTCTCATTCAAAATATAATTATACTGGCATGCCATTAGAAGGGCTTCTTGTTTCTGCAATAGTAATGGTGATTTTATAATAATTCTTTTATGCATTTGTTTAGTACTTCTTGTGTTAAAAAGTACAAGAGCTGTTGGTAGATCAGTAAGACTGGGAACATATATGACCCTAGAATAAAGTAATGGAAATTGATTAAAAAATGATAAAATTGATAAAAATAAAAAGATTTAATCTATAATCTTAGCCTTGCTCTATTTGAACTAAAAATGATTAATACTTGTATAGCACCTATGCAGTATAATGGAATTGAGGTTAATATTGATGGCTATGCATTTAAACACTTTTGTTCTGGTTTTGCCTGGTCTACTTGGTAAGTGAATGCAGTAAAAACAAATAAATAAATGAAAATATAAAACTAAAAAACTAAAAGTGTCCTTATACCCTTTCTGAACTTGTAGTAAGTTTTAGATAAACATGCTGCTACTTAGCTCTAGATAAGAAGTTGTTATATAAGTTAGAAAACTGGAACAGTTCAGGTGGCACAGTAGACAGAGTAGTAGGCCTAAAACCAGGAGTACAAATCTAGCTTCAGACACTTACCTGTGTAACCCTTGGCAAATTACATAAACTCTGTTTGTTTCAGTTTCTCACCTTTAAAATGAGGTGGAAAAGGAAATAGAAAACAAGTCTAGTATCTTTGGCAAGAAAATCCATAACGGGGGCACAAAGAGTTGGATAGTAAGGAAAAAAAACAGACCTAAAAGTCTACCCAACTATAGCAATAATCATTGTATCTTTTCTAATAAACATAGAGGGAAATTATCTTTATTATTACTTAGTACTGATTAATTATATGTAGTATTAATTTATAATTTCATAATTATTAATTTTTTATCTTCAAAGAGTAGAGATGGTTTCTGAAAGACTTCTTTATAAACTTCAAATCTGGCTTCATTAAAGATATATTTTCTGGGGCCAGCTGGGTAGCTCAGTGGATTGAGAACCAGGCCTAGAGATGGGAGGTCCTACTTTCAAATCTGGCCTCAGACCCTTCCCAGCTGTGTGACCCTGGGGAAGTCGCTTAACCCCCATTGCCTAGCCCTTACCATGCTTCTGCCTAGGAGCCAATACACAGTATTGACTCCAAGAGGGAAGGAAAGGGTTTTAAAAAAAAAAAAAGATATATTTTCTTTGTTGACAACCCTGAAATTATTTAAATTTTTATAAACTTTCAGCAACCTAATGCTTTGCTAAACCAAGATGAAGATGCTATATTAAATGAATTGATATTAAAATTTTATTTAATAATATTTTTCTACCTACATGATCACAGATAATGAAAATTAAAAAAAATATATTGAGGTAAAATATGGTATCCTTATATTTCACTTAAAAGGAACAAATGTGTTCCAGTGATAAATAGTGGTTAGAGTGGTATGTTGAGTTCAAATGTAGCCATTGATGAAATCTACTTGACCTTTCTGAGCCCATTTCTTCATCTGTAAAATTACAATAATATTATAGTATCATAGGGTCTGTGAAGTCCAAACAATGATGTTTTTACAAACTGTTGTATTCTGTACAAATATAAATTATCATTATTAGTGTATTCATTTTGCTATAGTACCATTTATCAATATCACTCTTTTCAATTTATTATTATAGCTGTATATTAATGGGATGGAATTTTTAAGATGGCTTCCATTTTTCAGTGATTTCAAAATTTATGATGATCCATTGCTTTTTTAATTTTTTATTCCCTCAATTTCCTTATTTTCATAGACCTCAATTTTTAGTTTAAATCGTCTACAAACCAACATGACTATATTCTAGAATCTTGTCATCACACAGCATGATCACAATTCCAAGAAAATGAGCTTGAGGCTGATAATTATCACTACCAAAGAATTCAATATTTTGTCAGAGTCAGGGTCTCCTATTAAAATATTACATCTATTGAACTGTCATGTAAACCTAATATACTAAAATGCAAATCAGTATGTAGTAGCATCACTGTCTCTATTAGGACTGATGAAACAAACCCAAGTTTGCTCTTCCATTAACAGAATAATCATTGACATAATGGAAGTTGAAATTACTTCTAGGAGACACCCCAGATAATATGCTTCAAGATTACCCATGGAAACTTACAGGGGCATGTTGAAAGTACCTTTGGATACAAGGTCTTCTCTGGTTATCATATGAAGTGGCAAGAATCTAAGAAGCCCCTTTTTTTTTCCTCTTTCCCTATGGCAGTAGAGAGCTATAGTTCTCTATCAGTTAAAAGAATAACTAACTTAATGGTTTAGACTCTTGCCTCAACTCCTGATTATGGTAAGTTATATATAAATTGTGAGAATTAAAATTAATATCCAAAATACTCCAAGTATTATATTTTATAAGATTTATTAATAATAACTAAAGTAAAAAGCTAGAGTAAAAAAGCAAGTAACCAAGCCACGGTCACAGGAAAAAAGAGCTAGAGGCAGAGTTATAAGCAACTATATACAAACAACATAAGCACAAAACTTGGGGACAATGGAAAAGGATGCTGGGTAATGAAAAAAAATTCTGTGAGATAGAGGACAAAGGTTTAAGATTTCTAATTAATAGTATATATATATATATATATATATATATATATATATA
>NC_058132.1:573447505-573485302 GCF_016433145.1 Gracilinanus agilis
TATATATATATATATAATATTTGTCCCTAGATTCCCCATCTGTACTCCACTGATACTACCACTTCTCTTATGAATTCAACTACGGGAACTTATACTTAGCCCCCATCTGCCTTTTGTGTTTTCTTTTTCTTTTTATTTTTTTAATCCCTTACCTTTCACCTTAGAATCAATATT
Source organism: Gracilinanus agilis (assembly GCF_016433145.1). Taxonomy (NCBI): domain Eukaryota; kingdom Metazoa; phylum Chordata; class Mammalia; order Didelphimorphia; family Didelphidae; genus Gracilinanus; species Gracilinanus agilis. The sequence continues at coordinate 573,447,680 of NC_058132.1, forward strand.
ACATATTGGTTCCAAGGCAGAAGAGTGATAAGGACCAGGCAATGGGGGGTTAAGTGACTTACCCAGGGTCAAACAGCTAGGAAGTATTTGAGACCAGATTTGAACCTAGGACCTCCTGTCTCTAGGTCTAGCTCTCTATCCACTCAGCCATCCAGCTGCCTCCTGTTTTGTTTTCTGTGTAGAAGGTCAAAAGTCAGAATAGTCAATTCTATATCCTACTTGAAATGGCAGTAGGATTGAAGAAAATAAAATTGACACTACTCCCAATCACCTACTCCATGGAGAGTCTAGAGAAAGAATGTCTGATTTATCATAGGATAGAGCAGAAGAAAGGGACCACCCAAACACTGTTTCTTCTTTTAACTCACACACCTACTCAATGTGCTAACTGGAAGTGGGAGAATCAATGCACCTATGAAGGTTAGCTACTACATACTGGAAAAAAATACACACTAGGACAGTGATGGGCAAACTTTTTAAAGAGGAAGCCAAAGGAAAGGAAATGCTCATCTGTCATTCTCTTTCTAAAGCAACTCTTTCAAAGTTTCATTGTATTGCATCCTACTCATTGTATTTGTCAGATTAGGAATAATGTCACAAGCTGGATAGAACATTTCAGGAGGCCCACATGGGGCCCATGGGCCATAATTTGCCCATCACTGCACTAGGAGAAAGGGGTAACAAATAAACTAATGAACACTCAACAGAATGGGGAAATAGGTTAGGAATGAATGAGACACACCAGTTCAACTACACAGTTACACAGGGAGAGGAAACACAAAGTTACATAGCTGGGGTAAACAAACAGTAACTGGAAATCACAACAGCCAGGGAAACAGTTAAAACTCAGTGGGTTTTTTGATGGCTGGGAGAGAGACTATCAGGAAGTTGTTATAAATGTTTTTAATGTTTTGATAAGGATAGGCTAGGAGTGAGAGGATTTTTTTCTAAAGTCTCAAGGCTATTACCAACTGTCAAAAGAATTTTGGCTTGGGATTGACTACACTGCTCTCTCTAAAAGACAACCAGCACTGACAAAGCTGGAGAGAGACAGAGGATTTTGGGAATCTCACAAATCACATCCATGATGACCTCCAGATGTATTTAGGACACAGGAACACTTCTGCCACAGTAAGTAAATCCAAAGAGTGCTAGAGAGTAAAAGGACTTCTGTTTGCTGTCCACCAACAACAGGAAAGCTCCTACCCTACCTAGGTCTTGAATGAAGCTCAAAATCATCTTCTTGAGATCCCAAAATTAGTGACAAGATACTACCTCTACCAACACACTCCCAGCAAAACTCTCTCTCGTCCAACTGTTGCCAAGTCTCTGGGAACAAACCTCTCCAAACATTCTGAGTTAGAATGTTCACAATCTCAGTCAGGTTTTTGCTCGGTCTGTCAGCTTACTATCATATAACTCTATCTCTAACTTGTAAATTACTTATAGCAATACCAAAACACAGCGTTCCCTTAGCACTGGATGACCGCTAATATGGGCAAAAGCAGCCAAAAAGTAGGCTGTATCCAATGCACCTCCAATGCATGTTGCCTCTGGAGATCCAGAACAATTCCAGAGAGGCTCTGACCATATAATCCCCAGTATAGCCCCATAAGCCAATTCAATCTCCATTACACATGATGGTATGAGGGGAGGATGAACTAGGGGAGGGAGAGTCAACTTCAAAACCTGGCAGTAAGTATTAAAAAAGGAAAGAAGAATCAGCTGAAAACATTAAAGCAACAGCTATAAGTGATAGTCCTTCAGGAGAAAAGACTGTATTCTTTTCTTTTTCTTTGTATTCCAACTTCTAACATTTTGCCTACTTATTTAATAAATGTTTATTGAATTGTTTAAAAAAAAAGAGTTCATGTGGGTCTCAAGAAGATGTGAATTAGAGTATGCTTTGGGTGAAAAAGGATGGCAGAAAAACATGAGAATTATCATCATCAAGATGAGCAAAGGAAAGGTCATATATATTTAATAGTTGGTAGTAGTTAACAAGATTTACATCCATAGACACAAGGCTTGGGAATGCTTGAGTACAGGCAATTAGACAATAAAGGAAGAATATGAGTTCAGATGTTTATGTTTGCCCCAATTACCATTTTAAATTTTAGAGTGGATCAGATGATTATGAAAGTTTAAAGGATTGGAGGGTGCGGTGTTGATAATACTCATTTTCCTACCCCAGGGAGGCAATGGGCCATGGAGTGAATTAGCAACAATAACATATTTTTTTTTTTCTGTTACTGGCTTCCAGGGGGTTCTTTATGTCTTCTTATAGCAGGAAAAGAGCTCATTGTGTATTAACTAGAGTGAAAATCGAATTAGCTCTACCCCATTCATAGTTATTCTCTAGCCACCAGAGATAATGTCTCCCCACCTTCCTTAGTGGGGAGGGGGGATGAGTTACCCACACGTGACAATAAGTAACAAATCAAGAAGAAGGGACTGCCCTTTGAGCAGTCCAAAACAGTGTTGAGGCTGCCATTTTCCACTTGAATTAGATCCTGGATCTCTAGGAAGTGAGGAAATATGCTATCCTTCAAGTATGATGGTAACTTCCTATTGAGGCAGTTGGGGCTTGAACTTGGTAGAGAAGGAGGTGAGATCTCCGGCGGCTTCCCTCTGAATTGCCATGTGGGTAAGTTAGGCTGACTTCCTTTTGCCTACCTTGGTGTTCACCTGGTTCCGGAACTCTGTTCCTCTGTTGGTCCAGACCAGAGTTTTTCTCTCTCTCTTTCCCTACCTTCAACCTTCCTAATTGTAAATAAACTACCATAAAAGCCATCCTGACTTGGGTCTATTTTTAATTATGGAATCAATCTAAATCTGATTGATTCCTGGCGACCACACCTTAAATAAATAAATAAATAAATGTACAAACAAACAAACAAATATAATTTCCCTTCTTACACTAGTATAAGTACTGCTATCAAAAACTTTGGCCCCTAATAGAACATCTATTGCACCTGGTTTTATCATAAACATTTAAGGATCATATATTTAGAACCGCTAGAAACTTTTCCCTCAAATTTCCATCTTATACAATCTATCTCTTCCATTTCCAAACACCCAACAAAGTGATTTTTCATGCTCATTAAGATGTATCATTGTTTTTCTAAATGCATCTGCTCAGTTTTTCAGCATGGTCTTGAAAAGACTTACATACGATGACTGAATAGCTTTTGAACAACTGGGGCTGTAAGGAACCTCAGGTCATCAAGTATAAACTCTTCATTTTACAAATGAGAAATTGAGACATTAAAAATTTAAAGGTCTTCCACAAGGTCACACAGGGTAAAAAGTATCAGAAACTTAAATTGAACACAAATTCATTGACTCCAAATATTGTATTATTTCCAAAGGGAAAAGTTTTGAAAAATGACTATAGAGCACATTTTGGAAATATTTAAACCCAAAGACACCTTAATCACCAATTTTACATTTTTTACCTTCTTTTTTCTGAGTATGAAACAATTGCAGTTAATTTAATATGCCAGTTGAATTTTGGTTAATTGGAATTCTATGAGTTATTAATTTGATTTAAATGTTTTGATTTATTGAAAGGGACAACATTTAAAATTAGATTTTCTTATTGTTTCACCAAAAATGGTATGTCGATCCCTTTTGCTCTGAATTTAGATTCAAATTTACTTTTGTAAGAACCCTTTTCTGAAGGCAACCAAGAATTTAAAAATATTGGGTCAGTGTTTCTAGAGCTTTGATTAGTACTTTATTTAACTAAGTAATTAATTTTATGATTTGGCATAGTAAGGATTATTATTCCATGAACCAATCTACTAGTATATTAATCAAGCTGTTTGATTTCTACTTTATGAAGACAGAAGAAAAGGGCATAGAGAGGACTGGAATATTATATCAGTAGCTCAATTTGTGCTTTATATTATAATTCCGTAGTTCTTCGTTTTTATGAAGACAAAGCTCTGAAGGTGAAATATAATACAGGGACACATTTGTCATTTCATTTTCATGGGCAATATATTTAGAAAAGGATTTCTAGCCACTATTTGCAATTTCCATACTCAAAATACCTAACAAAATCCTTCGAAGTAATACAGCCAAAACTCTTTGATGGAGGAATACAATAGCTGATCCTTCCCTAGTATATGAGTAGAGGTATCTTAATTATATCTGAAACATGTTAGTGAATGATTGAAGGAGATTAACAGTTGGTAAACAACAACAACACCTAGATCAATGTGAATAATGGTTGGACATTTTTAAAAAATGGATTTCAACAAAAATGGGTAAAAAAAATGAATATTTAGGGACATTCCAATCTTGTTGAGGAAAGGGATGATTAGTAATGCTGACTAATTGTTTCACTTTTCCTAGCACTGAGTAAATTTGAATAGATGATGTGATCTCTTTAAAGGTCAAATTTATTCACTAAGGAGATGAATTTTGGGCTAGAGCAAAAGAAGAAAGAAGAGCCATGAGGAAGAATAAAATTATACCAGTTTAATCTACAACTGATTTAGACATATTTTCTCTTTCTTCTCATCTATTAGTACTTCAATTCAAACAAAATTTCAAGGTTATCACTGCCCATAAATAATTACTAATATTTATTAACATTTATTAAAGTTTATAAAACAATTTAATATTTTATAATCTGATTTTATACTTATAACCATTTTTTGATGAGGAAACTGAGACTGAGAAAGGTTAAGTAATGTGCCCAGGATCACTCAGCTATTAAGTTTCTGAGGTATGATTTGAATATAGGTCTTATTGACTCAGATCTAGTCCTCTATATCATCAGCCCTCAATCATACCAAGTACTAGACATAGAGTGATGAAAATCAAGACCATCAGTTTTCTTCAGAATTACATAAGTCACAACATGTACACTAATGTATCCCAGATAGATTATTATAGAGGTAAAAAAATAGCCATATAATGAGCTCAAGGAATGTTTGGAAAGAAAAAAATCATTTTCAGCTGGGAAGAGTCTTTGAGATGTCTTTGATCACTGCAGACCCTTGAATAAAAATAATTCTTTTGTTTTTAAAATTCTCTTTCTATATGACATATCAACACAATTTTAATAATCATTTTTGACATGTACAATCCATATTCTTTCCTACTCTCTGATCTTTCTGCTCTCCCCAAGATGGCAGGTAACATGATATAGGCTATAGATGTGTTTTAAACAATTATCATATAATAAGAAAAAAACTACATTTCTGTACACATATTCAACATATTGGAAATAAGATACACTTCATTTGCACTAGAAAAAATTTTTGGAAAAAATAAAGTGAAGAATATTATGTTTTAACATACTTTTTCCATCATGAATACCTTGGATTTCCCCCAGATCCTTTAATGCTGATAATAATTGTAATTCAAAGACAGTCATTTTATTTTATTGTTTTTATTGTGTACAATGTTTTCCTTGTTCTTCTCACTTCACTTTGCATCACTTCATCTAAGTCTTCCCGGATTTTTTTTATCACCTTAAGATCATTATTCTTTATGGTTCAATAGTATTCTATTAAAATTATGTACCACAATTTTTTTGTCCATTCCTCAATTGATAGATAACTCTTTAGTTTCTAGTTCTTTACCACCACAAAAAGAACTGCTATAAATATTTTTGTACTAGGCCCTTTCTTCTTATCTTAGAGCAAGAGAAGATTTTCAAAATTATTGAGATATTTTATTGCTTCCTTCCATGGAAGTTCTCACCTTGTTTTAAGACAATATGAATATAGATTTAGAGATATTAGAATCTTCTAGGGACTTCTAGGAAACAGAAAAGTCAAAAGATTTCTTTTAGGCCCATATGTACAGAGAGATGAAAATAGAATTAGAATTCGGGTACTATAACTCCAAAAATAGGCCTTTTTCCCTCTCTAACCTTTAAGATGAGGAAGGAGTATATTTTATTAATTAAGGATGACCTACCTACGTGCACATGACTCCAAAAGAGCCTTATATGATAACCTGCTATAGAAGCATAACTAAAAATTGAAATCTTTAAAAAGTTAAATAACATGTTTTCCTAAATAAAAAATGTTCTTTTTTCCTTAAAGAAAATAAATGTAATTATAAAATGGTATTTACCTTTATCTGTCTATACCTGTACTTTTTTCTGTATCAGAAGAAAACTACATTTCTATACACAGAGACAGTGAAAAATCTGGTTAAAGAAATTTATTATAGAACTCTTTATTTGGATCATTTCTGGAAGCAGAAATAGTTTTTTTTTCATTTACATCTGCTTATCTAGAAGTAACATCTTCCCTAGGTTTCTGTGTCTGGTAAACATAATCTACCACAGAGACAGGAAAAAAAAATAAGAATCAATATTGAATTTAAGTAAACTATAAATTGAGATAATATCAGTGAAAGATGAGTAACTGTTCTAAAAGAGCAAAATTAAGTTTTAAAAATGTAATTAAGTGCCTAAAACTATTCTGAATTCTGAGGCATACATTTTTGATATGCCTATTATAAAATCTGATATAAGAAAGCATTTGCAAATAAATTAGGGATGATATAGCTATGTCATAAGGCTAAATGTGAATGTGTCTTCTTATAAGTATGTGAAAAAATATTAAAATATATAAGAATTCTGATATCATCCTTGAAGAAAAATAGTAGTAATGTAGAAGGTATGATTTAAAAGCAATTCAAAACAGTAAAGAAATAAATATTTATTGCTTAGTCATTTATCTGTCATTTCTGACTCTTTGTGACCTGATCTGGGGTTTTCTTGGCAAAGATACTATAGTGAAAAAAAAAAAAAAAGATACTAGAGTGGTTTGCCATTTCCTTCTCCAGCTCATTTTACAGATGAGGTACCTGAGGGAAATGATTAAGTTACTTGTCCTGAGTCCTACAGTGTTTGAGGCCATTTTCGAATTTAAAAAGATGTGTCTTCCTGACTCCAGACTGTCACTCTATCCTCTGTGACACCTACCTTCCCTTTAAAGAAATATGAATCCCACTGGATAACATTATTTTTTCACAAATTTAATACTGAATTTTGGTTGGAGTACATGTATTATTAGGACAGAGAAAAATGCCTTTTTTTTATCTCCCATATTGATACAGCGGTAGGAACATGTTAGAGGCCACCAAAATTCACTACTAAAATTTCCCTGCTGAATACTAGAATTTCAGAATTCAAAGGAACCTTAGTGATTAGGTCATTTAGTGCATCTTTAATAAATTCAACAGAGAAAAGAAGAGAATAGAACAAATACCTGGTAGTATATATGAAATATTAAGATAACTCAAAGTCTAAAGCAGAAAATCAATTTTTTAAATAGTCATAGTATATAGAGTACTGATTTAGGCACCATAGGGGAAAGATAGAGATCAAAAATATGTAGCTCATGGTATTTGCCCTTCAGGAATTTACAATATATTTGAAGATTCTAATGTGTGCATTTTAATGTATGTAAACAATAACTTTAAAACACTTATAAAGCAATATTTCTGCAAGTACAGGTTATTATGGAACACAACGAGTGCATAAGTGCTGAGGGGACATATAATAAAGGAGAGATTGGAGTCAGGTGGGGTTAATAAGTAAAACACACTGAAAGAAGCAAATTCTGAGCATACATTTTCAGTAATGGGTGTCTGCTTTTCTGCTTTGCTCAGAATTACTCAATAATTGCTCAACAACTGACCTGTTGTAAAAGTTATCTTGTGGTTCTCCAATTTGGGTTTTCAAAAACCTTAACTCATTTGAGGTTGTCTGTGGCTAGGACTTCACAAAGGAATTATTTGAGCCAAAAATACTAAAAAGTAATAGTACTTTTCCTTAGAATATCTAAATCACATGGAAAGGTAATAGATAGAGCATGGAATAAACCTTCACTATAGAAGGGCCAGTGTACATGGGGCTAGTCATGGTCAATAATGGTAAAAGGATGAAATACTTTAAACCGAGAATTCACGTAGAAAAGACTTTTTGTGCATGGCAAAAGTAAGTAATAGAATTTGTTTCTATTATTCGATATTGTGCTATACCAAGTTCTTGCAATTATCTTATTCCTTTTTAAATCAGAATACCTCAGGAAAGTCAAAGTTTCAGATGTTTAAAGAGGTGAGTAATGATCTTTTTTCTGGTACAACTGCAATAAATAGCACTGTTATGCTATTGCATCATACATTGAGGATCTGTGGAGAATGAAAGTTTTCCCTCCATAGTTTGATGTGGATTCCAGAGGATACTTGTTGGGTGGAAGAATGATACATATATCAGAGAGAGATTACTTTTGAAGAAATATATAGGGACTAGATTTGTAATTTCAGGGGTTTACAGTACTTCCAAGGGAGCATCCAGTTCAATAATTTCTCTATAGTATATGCTTTTTTTGAATTTATTAGAGGACTGAGAAATGTAGTGACTTATCTAAGATTACAGAGCCATTATTTTTCACAGGCAGGACTTGAACCAGGTTTTCCTGCCTTTGAGGATTGTTCTCTATCCATTACATTATATTGCCTGATGTTGTAGTCTAGATGTGAAAAAGCAGAGATATTTTGGTGTATAATTTGTAACATGATTTTTTTCCCTTCATTCCAGGGCATTTCCTAGTCCAAATAAGGAAATATGGCTCTGAATTTTCTTCTACACTACAAGTTTATCCTCAGGGAAATAAAAGACTCCAACCCTATGCAAAAGGCACATTGAATTATATAATGACAAACTTACATGGTGTACCTACTCATTTGTGTAGCCACTAAAAGGATTTCAGAGAGTAAAGCAGTGTGAGTAATACCTAGAATGGCTTTGAGGACTTTATCTTCTAGGAGTTACAGTGACTGGAAAAACTACACATTCCCTCTATTTCCCCTACAAAAATACACCAAAACAACATTTAAAACAGGTCAACTGTTAGGCATTTGGGAGTCATGTAGAGCATAAAAGAAAACACAATATAGATATGTGAAAAAAAAAACAAAATAAGACATATGAGTTTCCTTATAGACTATTTCCTTCTGATTACAGATTTTGCTTTGTATCATCAGTATTATGACTTACACTATATCTCTGTCTAAGTACAAGTACAGTTTTACAAAGTTTATTCCAACTCCCACTCATTCCTGATGAATTAGGGCCCCTGGATCTCAGCTACTACATTCCCCTTTTAGGGGTAGCATTGAAGGGTTGCAGGGTTGTCTTTCTAATGCTAAAGGTCATGAGTCTACAACCAATGTGCTTCCTACCATGATTACCATTTTAAAATAATTTAGTCAGCCAGATTTAAATAGATTGAAAAAAAGTTCTTCTCCTCCCTATGAAGAACTTTTGGAGTCCTCCTCAAAGGGGAGAGAAGGACTTCTAGCAACTAAAAACTCTGAGAACTGAAAGCAACTTTTTGCTGGGCTCTTTGTAGACCCCTTGCATTTTCTCTTTCGCTCCTCCTACAGATAGGTCCACCAGCTTCAGCAGCAATACCAGAGGGACCTATGATAATATGTCAATGGAATGATAGAAAAGTTCAAAATGTTTCAGACCTTTGAAAATTCTCAAGGTCTTCCTCTTGTCAAAAGGAAAAAAAAGGGAGGACAAGAAGGCCAAGGCCAGAGTACTCTGCTCCCTTAGCAAGCAATTATTTGAAGAGGATTCATCTGGGATATTCTTTCCTCATTAGCCATTTGCTAGAATATCCAAATTTCTTAGTTTCATGCTGGTCTGGTATTTAAAAAAAAATCCACAGGGCATACTTCCTGCAGTTACTCTTTCTGCTGAACATCACTCTAGATCCATCAGTATCTTAACAGAGATATCTAAATTCATTAAAGCCTTTGCCCAAATGCCTTTGATTTGTTTGAATTTGATGAAAACACATTCCCTCTTTGTAAAGGTTTCAGCCTGGTGCATTTTATCACTTAATTTAGGTAAGATTGAGTAATTTGACTTTATTCAATCATCTTCATCTTTATATTTGCTTTCTCATTAGTTGTCCTGCATTGAATAAAAACCTCAAATGTTAAAATTGTCAAAACCTTCACCTCAGGGGTAGATAGGTGGCTCAGGTTCAAATTCGACCTCAGGCACTTTCTAGCTGTGTGAACCTGGACAGATCACTTAACCCCCCATTGCCTAGCCCTTATCAGTCTTCTGCCTTTAAACCAATATACAGTATTGATTCTAAGATGGAAGGTAAGGGTTTTAAACATCAACAGAAAACAAAACAGAACAAAACAAAAACACCTTTGCCTCCTTTCTCCCTCATCTTTGAATATATATGGCATCATACATTAATTCCATCTTACCAAAAGGGGACCCCCTATCTTTTTCTGACCACATGTAGATCAGCACTATGGCAAGAAGAGTGGGAAGGTTTGTCAAGATCTTGAATTTGCAGAGGTGCCCCGAATGAGGGAGATCAGTGGTCACACTGCTGCAGAAAATCCATCCATGTCAGAGTCCCTCTGTTCCATGCTTTCCTTCACTCCGTAGGTTCTCTGGCTTCCTTCAAGTTTTAACTCCAGCATTTCCTGGCCTCATCAGTTGCTAGTGCCTTCGCCTTTGAGATCATTATCAATCTGTTTTTTTCATATCTTGGACAAAACCAATAATCTCCATTTCTCCCCCATTAGAATTGGGAGCACCTTGGTGACATGGACAATTTTGTTTTTTTGTTTCTCCAGCACTTAGCACTGTGCCTGGAACATTATAAGTGCTCACTAAATGTATTTTAATTGAATGAATTTAGCAGTACTAATTAAGTGTCTACTTAACGAGTGGACACAATATGTGTCTGCATGAAAATCACCAGGCTAACCACTAAGGGAAAGTCAAAAGTTAGTATTCTATAACTGAAGGGTATAAGTCTAATCTAGAGTTTAAAAAGAGAAAGATAGTTCACATTCACATTTATGGCTCTGGTTCATTTGATTGCTTCTTCAGGATAACTCCTGTCACATCATTCCACAATCTAATAGAATAAGGATAGGGCCCAAAGTGAGAAGGAGTCAATTTGGGGAGAGGTGTCTACTGTGGAAATATACAATCACCAAAAGTGAAAGAATATAAACCCCAATATCTTCCAAAACCTAAATGTGACAGTAATTGGTACATGTTTCCTCTAAAAGCTGAGGGGCCCTCAGCTTCCCTTTTTCAACTTCATAAGTTCTCTCTATTCAGAAGCTAATTGGGCATTAGTTTTATAAAAAAAAATTTTTTCTTAACTTGTTCAGCTCAGCCGTTTCTCTCAGAGGTCTGACTTGAAATTCTATAGTTGGTTCAAAACAATTCACAAGATGGTCTCTAATTAAAACCTAGTAAAACTAAAGTGGGAAAGATTTGGACTGACATGTCTACTCATTAGGTGGTTGTTGAGTCATCACCACCCACAAGTTTCAGGCCAAGGTTAGTATTCAATAACTGTAGGGTGTAAGACTATTCTAGAGTTAATAGAGGGAAACATAGCTCACATTCATGAGCAACTTACCTAGTTATAAGTTACAAATATTGAAACAAAGAATACTTAAAAGGGTACATACCAGTCAGAAAATAACCATCAGGGCTCCTTTTGTTCTGTTTTGGAACATGAGATGTGCTTAGAAGACATAACTCAATAAGTGTCTCCTGAATGATGGAGCTTAAAATAGTTTACTCAGGAGTACAAAGAGACATGATCACCTTCATAAATATTTGCTAGGAAAAGCTCACAAGGCACATTTTAAATATACATTTTAAATCAAACGTGAGTAAATTATATGAGGACATATAGCTTGGAAATTATTTTGGTGGTCAGTAGTTATGCCTTTTGATATAGATGTAATTGGAGGGACTGTAGTTACATCTTTCCCAAGATCTCTAATTTCTTCTTTTTTTTTTCTATTTTCCCCCTCCTTACTCAGGAGGAGAAAAAAGTATAATCTCAACAGAAGTAGAAGGAAAACATATCAAAATGAGGAGTAGCAAGAAAATTAATGGCCTCAGGTGCTTGCATACAAAATGTGTATAATATGGGTAATAAATAAATTGAACTTGATCCCTTAATAAAATAGGTTGTCACTAAGACATCTGTTTATATATTGTATGCACTCATAGAATAAACACTTTTTGAGGGTAGAGACAGTGATTCATCACTGTCATTTTAGCTACAATGCCTTAGCACAATGCTTTGCACATGGCTGACAGTAAATGTTTATTTGATATGACTCATGAAATATGGCCTTTTATCAGTTACACATTTTTCCCTTAAGGAAATATTTAGATTAAAAGTTGAGCTTTATTGCATAGACAGATGTTAAATCCAAATAAGGAAATCTGAGAAACTAGGGATTTTCAAGTACAATTGATAGAGAGAGAAATAGAAGAATTATTGAAATTGGGGTATATACTATAGACCATCCAGTCTGTGGGAAGAAACAGATGATGAACCAAGTCTTGTTCTGGAAGCAACAAGCCTTCCTGATATACTAATTGGTAATAATACCTTCCTTCCCTGCACTGAACACGTATACCCATAAGTTTCCTTCATTGGGTTCTATCAGCTTCCCAGGATTTCTATTGTACCACAAACAGGTGAGGCTACTTTTCTGACTCCCATACCTCTGAAACCTTTGCCAAGGACATTCTTGATTTAGGGGTGCCTTGAAGACAAGAAATGCTGTCCAACTTCTGCTTCCCCACCCCATTTGCCAAGGTTTTCTTGCATCCCAGTCACAGGATTTCCACCAAATCCTTTCTGGTACAGTCTATACTTTCTTTTATGACCTTTTTTGTCCTATGGTAGGAAAGTCATAAAACTCATTGTTCCCCAATATCACTTGCAGACCCTCCCTCAACTACTTTCACTTAGTAACTGCTCTTTTTTTGAGGTTCATACTGTCCAAAGTTATCTCTTAATCCAGATGTTGGTGGCTATTTTCTATATTCCTCCAGGGTATTCTTATTCCTTCCTCAATTATTTCAGCATCTGGCACTCAATCTTCTCTCTTCCTCTGACCTTATATAGAAGTGTCCCAAAGGTTTTAGTATTGTTTTAAACTTTTAACAACCTTAGACATTTAACACGATAAACTTAAAAAGAAAAAAACAAACACTTGAATGATTAATAAATAAAAATTTAAAATATTGATATATTTTTTATTAAAATTCAACATAATCACTGTATATATCTTTAGTCAATTTTCAAAGTTCGTAAAAACTTCTCAGTTGCTATTCAGTTAAAGAAAGGACCATATTTGTAATCCTGGCCTTAATAACATCCAAAGAATGAGGTTTTAATGCATACAAAATAGTTCTAATGTAACCTCATGGCAAAAAAATAGATGAAGTGGCCAAGGTGTCCAGGTCAGAGGATCTCCTTTGTTTATCCTGTAGTGTATGAGAGGGTCATCCAGAAATTGTCAGAGGTGGTTCCTTCTAGTAATTCAGCTCTGCAGCATCGATGTCATCTTCAGCTCCTTATTTTTCCTCCATATATCTAATCCCCAGTTAAATACTGTTATTGTTCCTCTTTAAACATCTCTCATGTATCACACAGTGGATAGAGTGCCTGGCCTAGGGTGAGGAAGACACAGATTCCTGAGTTCAAATCTAGCCTCAGACACTTGCTATTTGTGTGACTCTGGGAAAGTCACTTACTCCTGTTCGCCTCATTTTTCTCATCTGTAAAATAAGCTGGAAATGGAAATGGCAAACAAATCTAGGATCTTTGCCAAGAAAATCCCAAATGTGGTCATACAGAGTTAGGCCTGACTGAAAAACTACTGAACAACAATAACAACATATATGTTCACACTTCTCTCTTTTCAATTTTCTTGTTGATCACAATGAAACTCTAATACTTTTTAATTTCATGTACTGTATAAAAAATGCAAATGGAAATTACAATGAATTCAGAATCTAATGTTCCAGATGTAGTAAAGATAAAAGTCCTTGTGAGGGTGAAACATATATAACATATAGATAGATAGATAGATGTATATAGATATATTCAAATACAACTTTCAGTGTCTGAAAATGGCTAAAAACACATCAGGAAAAATGCATATGTAATTATATGTAATCACTGATTTTTATTGAAGTACAGGAAAGGGGAGAATGGGAAGATATCTATAACTACTGACCTATGTGCTGATTTTCTCAACTCTATAAATTATTTATTAGCTATTCTAAAAACCTATCAAGAATATCCTTGATGAAAATATGTTAAGTTAACAAATGATTTTCTGTAGCAGCCAAAATCCTCGAAATCATATCACTAACTGAAAAGTATAGAGCAGTGGTTCCCAACATGTAGGCTGTCAACTCTTGGGGAATCATGAAGTCATTACACGGGGCACTCAAGTACATATGCTAACCAGAAACTGTCCTTTTGAAATTAAACTTTAATAAAATATATAGTCCCAACAAGCACTTTGTATCCTTAGCTTTATTAATGCTTTATTTTTACCTAATAGAAGTTCCTTTTTTTTTCTGACCTTTCAGAATAAAATGTCACCTTTGTTTTACCCAGAATTCTCCTTTTTAAAGTGATTCTCATTTTTTTCTTTCAGATTAAAGTGTCAAGTTTGCTTTCTTATTCATAACACTACTTTTAATTATATGTACTTGTTATTAATGAAAATTCCCTACAACTTAATTTAAAAGCTCTACATGCTTTTTCCCCCCACCCAGTAAGCAATAATAGTGTGTTTGTGTGTCTTGTGTGGGCAGAGGGTATAGGGAAAGAATCGCTTTTTAAATCATACTCAACAATTTTGGGAACCACTGAGCTACAGTCCTTAATATATTCTACTTTTCTGTGTGAAGGTGACTGAAAAGGTCAATGCATGATACCGTTCTATTTAGAGAATGGAATTTTTGCTTTTATTTGCTGGTGTGAACACTGTCATTTTTATCAGGCATTTGATGGTGAATAAAAACATATATTGGAGCTCCTTCTTCTCCTGCCAATATATGGCCTATTTCTCAGACCTTTTCCATCTCTCTGCAAACAGGATTTGAGAGGTTGTAAGCTCCTGCCCAATTTTAGCTTTCTATTTTATAGATCTGTCCTCTAGGCTGCTTGACAGTTTTGCTGAAATTGAGCCAATGTATCTTGGATTATCGCATGCTGGGGCAGTCTGCCTGCTACCTTCAGTTCCTGAGGATCAGTGACGATGTTAGATTGCTTTGTGTTATGCTGGAAGCACCTTATCCCCACTGTGCTTACGTTAGACTATTTCACCTTCTCATCTAGCCCCTGCTTAGGTGCCCTGTTGCCATCTGCACGGATATGACAGGTTCCCACTCTCAACAGATGTTTTCTTTGAAACTTACTTGCTAAGTCCA
Organism: Gracilinanus agilis; assembly: GCF_016433145.1. Classification (NCBI taxonomy): domain Eukaryota; kingdom Metazoa; phylum Chordata; class Mammalia; order Didelphimorphia; family Didelphidae; genus Gracilinanus; species Gracilinanus agilis. Next base: position 573,462,975 of record NC_058132.1, read on the forward strand.
TTCAGCTTAATTCACCGGCTTGGGAAATGCAACTGTACAGCAGGGTGAGAGACAGTTGTTCTCCCACATTTCTTTCTGTTCCCTGGATATCTTCTCTGGAGCAGAAAGGGAAAATGGTACAGTGACTTCTTGGGGTTTATACCAGTCAAAATAGATGGAAATCAGCTCAAGCCTTTTCCACTCAGCATTTTGGACAAATTTGACTTTGGTATAATCAATACAGGGCCTAATACATAATAGGTGCATAATAAATATTTGGTGATTGACTGAATTATGATATATGGAGATTTATAACATATGAAGAGCTGATAGCTAGTATGGCAGAATGAACAGGGGTAAACCTTGGTTTTAAAAAGATATAGATTGAAGTGCTGCCTTTGAAACATTCTGGCTACATTTTTTTAGAAGTTCCTCAGTAATCCCAAATAAATCTTTAAGATTCTATGATAAAAAAACAAGTTGCCAATGTGTATTTCTTGAAGAAATGTCTATCCTGAGAGTTCCCAGAATGTTGGGCTGGACTCATTGCAGGTTGGGAGAAGGTGGGGAAAGGGAGAGTTATGCAAGCATTAAAGGGATTTGCTAGCATGAGATAGAGGAAAAAGTATGAAGAAAAATATATATCCTGGTTTTAAGGGTAGTGTGATGCATTTTTAAAAGCCCTGCTATAAGATTTAGAAGAAACCTTAAATTTAATATCTGGATCTGTCCTCAAATGACAAAATTAGCAATTTGAAAGAATATTCGTGCGAGTTCTAGATTTAAAATGAGGAGACAATCAATCATTTTCTTTTACCTTTTGATTCCTACATGTAGAAATAGAGATTGTTCCAAGTGAATCATTATATATGTACATATATATTTATATGTATATAATATGAAAATAGTAATAATAATGTGCATTCACATTAAGGAGGTTAAAAGACTTACCTACAAAGGAGATTCATTTAAAGGTATTTTTATTGCAAGCTGTATACAACTAGAATTCTATGTCAAATCCTGTTGGGGTAGTGTGTTGGTAGCCTTCAAAAATGGCTTCTAAATTATCCCTTTTTGTAGAGGAAAGTCCCATAAAAATGAATGAGAAATGTTCTCTTTCATCTTAAGTATTCTAGGTAGTGATTAGAGGGGAAGCAAAATTACTTAACATAGAATTTGACCCCAGACATTTTTAACTCCTATCTGGTAGCTTGTCATTGCCCTATGATGCCTTAAATCCATTTAGGCTGTTTCTGAACTCTAAAGCATAATATAGGTGCCATAGATAATTTAAAATTTACTCATGCCTTTTGCTAAATATTCACTCCAAAAATGAAAAAAATTCAATTCATTGAAATGGGAATAGTTTCAACATTCAGTTAAGTGAAATATAAGCAATTATATAGAATAGAAGCATCAGAAAAGTTACAATCACTGTTTTACTTTTGAAAGAACCATGAGAGTTTATCAGGACCAACTTCCTACCTACTAAAGACATATAACAAATCAATGTTAATTAACTTCTGTTTGAACCCTTTAGTAACAGGTAGGTCACTAAATAAGGCAATCAATTCACTATGGGGACAGCATTCATTCTTAAAAAAGTTATTTATTCAGGTGACTTCCTATAATTTAAACAATAGTTGTGCCCACGAGATCAGCACAACATATGCCTAATCTGATTTCCATATGACATCCCTCGAAATAGTTGGACATATCTATATCTATATACATATACATATATAGTTTATCACTATTTAAATAGTAACTTCCCTTTTTGTAATTAAATTTCCTTATTTTTTAACCTTTCTTCTATCATATGATTTTTCAGTTTTAAGATATAAGAACATCAGTCACCCATAAGAGTTGGATGGTGAACCTCTTAATTTCTGGTGAATGGCTAAACAATTTATGTTAAATTGATATAACAGAAGATAATGTTGTTAGAAATGACAAAAGAGATCTTCAAAGACTTCTTTGACCTGATGCAAAATGAAGTAAGAAGAACCAAATGAACAATTTGTAAAATGGTAGTGACATTTTAAAGAATATTAACTTGGAGAGAACTAAGCTCTGTGATCAGTGCAATGCAAATCATGTTTTCAGAGAACTAATGATGAAACAAGATATGTATCTTGACAAAGATGAAATGCACTCAAGAAATAGAAGGAAATATATTCTCAGAAATGGAAAATATAGTAATATGCTTTATTATTTATAATCATTACAAAATGATGGAAAGCCTCTTAATTTCATTTTTATTATAAATTTAAAATTATATGTCAATACAATTTTTGTATTTTCAATATTCATTTTCTGATATTTTGCAATCCTTGTCCTCTTCCTCCCTCATACCACTCGCCTCCAAGAAGGCAGGTATTGTGACATAGGTTGAATATATGTTATCATATTATAGATACTTCTATGTTTGTCTTGTGAAAGAAGACACATATTGCTTTCACCAGAAAACAATGAGTGGGAGAAATATAGTAAAGAATGGCGTGTTTTGATTTTCATTTGGACTTTGTCTTTTCCTTTGATGGAGTGAATGAGTATCTTGGAGTTATTCTGGATTCTTGCCTTGTTTCTAATAGAAATTCTAATTTACATTTGACCATCATACATTATTGTTATTACTGTGAACAATATTCTTTATTTTTCTGTTCACTTCAATTTGCATTACTTCATATAAGTCTTCCCAAGTTTTTTTTTGTGAACATCTTCTTTCTCGTTTCTTGTAGTTTAATAATATTCCGTTATAAGGACATGCCACAACTTGTTCAGCCATTCCTCAATTCGTAGACATCCCTTCTATTTCCAGTCATTTTCTACCACAAGAAAACCTCTTAATTTCTGTAGACAGATAGATGGCATGATGAATAGAATGCCAGGCTTAGAGTCAGGCAAACTCACTTTCATGAGTTCGAAACTGAACATAGATTAAGGAATGGCTGAAAAATTTGGGATAAAGGATTTTAATGGAACACTATTACACCATGAGAAAGGAAGAATAAGAAGATCATAAAAACCTGGAAAGATAGATTAAATGATGCAAAATGAAGTGAATGAGCAGAACTAGGAGAATGTTGTACCCAGTAACAACTATTTATGATTAGATAATAAGAATGATATAGATGTAAAGGCTATTCTCTGCCATAAAAAGAATTGACTGGGTCTGAATGAAGAGTGAAACATAGCATTCTTCACTTTATTTGCTCCATGAATATTTCTTCTTTCACACTATGTTGAACATGGAAACATGTGTTATATAAGATATGTACAAGCCATATCATAATACCTGGCATTCTGGTACAGGAGAGGGATGGGAAGAAGGTGAAAAAAAGTTCAAAAAATGTCTGAAAATGATTGTTGAAAATTATAATCATATGTAATCTGAAAAAAAATTAAAAGATAAAATACCTGGTCTGAGATACTTGTTATGTGACCCTGGACAAGTCACTTACAACAGTTTGCTTCAATTTCCTCATCTGTTAAAAGAAGTGGAGGAGGAACCACTCCATTACCTTTGTCAATAAAACCCTGAATGTAGTCACAAAGAATCAGACATGAATGAAGAAAAACATCTCTTAATTTCTAGTTAGTGATCACCACAAAAATAATACACATAGTTTTGTAAATATTGGTTCTTTTCTTTTCTTTTTAAATATCTTTTGGGTTTAGAGATAGTACAGGTATCATACTGAGTTTAAAGGGGTGCATACATATATAAAGTAGAGCAAAATTCTTGCTGTATCAAAGAAGGGTCAGGAGAGAGAAAGATGAAAAGAATGTGTATATAACAATGTTAGAAAATAAATGCCAAGAACTATTTTCACATGTGAGAAGAATAAAGCATTACAAATTTTTAAAAATAAACTTACTGAGGGAAAAATAAATTTCAAAAAAGGTGTTCATAGTTAATGAAGCTTTAAGCAGAATTCCAAATTGCTTTCCAAAATGACTGTGTAAACTGACAATTCAAAAAGCATTATATTAATGTGTCTTTTATCCCTTGACCTGCCACATGTTTACCATTTTCCTTTTTTGTCAACTTTGTCAGTCTGATGCATGTGATATTAAAGCTCAGATTTTCTTTATAGCCATTTCTCTAAATATTAGTGATTTGGAACATTTAAAAAATGTAGTCTTTGATAGCTAGTATGTCTTGCATTAACATCCACCTATTCATATCCTTTGACCATTTATCAATCGGAGTGCTATTTCCAATGATGACTCTCAAATATTACTAACAATATTTTTAATCAACATATATGTTCAGTTATCTAGGTTGTAGTTCACATCAGTCTGAAGAGAGAAACTTGTTTATAACATTTACTTGCTATTTTAAAATGACTTTGCCTATTTTGTACTTCAGTTCTGTCAATACTACTTGTTTTACTCCATTTTTGGATCATAATTCTTTAGGCTGGAGGATACTGACAAAAAATACAATCTGAGTTGTTTTGCTTTTTCTCTGTCACTAGCTCTTGATAGGGGGTCCATCTTTTTCTTCTGTGGGAATGGAGCAGAGTTCTGAAAGTCTTTTTTTTTTCTTTCTGTACTTGTAATTTTTCCAATCGCCTCAAATCATTCTTTTTTTTCCTTCCCAGCACTATCCTTGAAGTCTTCTACAATGACAAGTTTTGTTTTTTTGTATTGTTTGTAGTTATGTGACCTCTACAGTCTTGTGTATATGCTTCAGTATGAGTCATTTCCTTTATCTATTTCTGTGCTCATGTCACTCATCTACTCAAAAACCTTTCATTGTTCCTCATTTCTATTAAATACAGTATATATTGATATATCAAGCTATATAAAATTGACACTCTGTCTAGTCATATAATATTCTCCATATACACTCTACTTCAGCTAAAATGGGTTACTCTCTTCCCGCAGTCTTGTTCTCTTCTCCCATCTCTTGTTGTCTTCAATGTCTAGAATGGAATCATCTCACCTATCCCCATTGACTGATGTTCATCCATTCCTCAAAAGAAGCCTCCTTTAGTGTTATTCCCAGCAGATGAACTCTTTCCCTTACTTTTGTCATAGAACAAGTCACATTTCTTCTTTTAACTTATCGCATTTCCATGCAAATCATCTTGGATTTGGAGTGAGAAAACCTAGGTGGAAATTTTGGGGAGTGAGGGGGTATATATGTATGCATGTAGGTATGTGTTTTTATATGTGTTTGTTCATGCATTTAATTGTGTGTGCTGTTCATGTTAATTGTTCATAAACTGATAACTGCCTGTAAGTTACCCCTACTGTCAACTTTGTCATCTAGTTGAATGAAGAGTTAAATGCTTGATAAATTAAAATGCTTGATAATTGTCCTCCCATTACCTAATCTTCTAACAAGAGGTTCTAGAGTTAAATCCAGGAAGAGTTCAAATTGCTCAGAAGACCTAACTTCAAACCTAGACTGCCTGAAGATTTCCAGCAAAAAGAATAATTGTGTAAATCAATTTGAAACACTAGGTATGCTTAATTGAAGTCCTGGACTACAGAAAGTGAAGGAGATAAATATTTTATACAATCAGATCATTTTCACATTAGAATTAATTCAGATTAACTGAGACAAATTCTAAAGGTTTCTCATTCCTGTTTGTACTTTCACAGTATGGAAATTAGAATTTTCATCTAAGTAGGGTTTGGCAGTGGGGAGGAGGTGATTTGGAACTGTGGTCCAGATTCATACAGCTAGTTTAAAGATTCTGAAGAATTGATATTTACATTTTTAACTTTTCTTTTTTTGTATAAGAATCCTTTCCCAGTTTTTTTTAAACTCTTACCTCACTCCCTATTATTATTGTTGTATACAATCACATATCAACTGGTTAAATATTTCGATAGTATTATACTCCTTTGATATTTGACATACACACACATATTTCTAATATTTCAGGGAGAATATTTTTGTTGTCATTAGAAAATTGTGTTTTATTTATTTTGTAAAAGAAATGCACACAAAGGAAATATCCATTTGAGGAAAATTTTCAGAAATACTTTAAAGTTATGGGTATGAAGTCATTATGGTGTTCATAGGTATTGATTTTTTAAGTGCATTTTCTTAGTTTGATATTTCAAACATAATTCTGTAGCTTGTGCATAATTAGGCTATTATTTTCAGTGGGCTACTTTAATGTCTGGCTCCTCAAGTCTAAGAATTGTTCTATTAAAAATATTATTGTCTATGTATAATAGCATCAAATGAGTCCTGAGATAATGATATTCATAATATAATTCCACTCAAATAATATTTTCAGTTACATGTAAATTGTTTCAAATTTCGTTTGGTTTCTGCTTTCCAGACACAATTGTCTTATTGTTTTTATTCTTTTATTTATTTTTACATTATTCAGTTTCTAGATCTTAATTCAAGGTCAGTAACATCAAAACATCCAAGATAATGATAGTTGCTTGCCTTGTACTCATATATGCTTGATATCTAGCTCTGGTTGAAATGCTGTTTTGTTTTTAGTTGAGGGTAATTAAGTACACCATTCACTTTTCTTAAGGAATCCATCACTTTTATATACCATCTCCTCCTCGATAATTATAGACTTTGCTAAAACGCTCATGGGAAGCATTTCTCAAAATTACAGGAACACAGAGGCTATTGTTCAATAGAATTTTAGATGTTATGGTGTAGTGGTTATTACAAAGCATTTGGAATCATCAAGAGCTGGATTTGAATCCTGATTCAGACATGTGCAAGTTGTATAACTCTAGGCATGTTCTAAATCTCATTATATCTCTGTCTTGATCTGAAAAATAAAAAAATAAAAAGGTTGAACATAATGGCTTCTATGGTACAATATAGCCCTAAATCTATGATCATTTTAATGCCACAAGGAAATTACTCACTATGATTTATATACATTTAAATTCAATTTCAATTCACATCAATTCAATTTGAGGAGAACATCCTAACAACTATAAATTTTGTGAAATTAAGTGAATTGCCTCACAAGGAAAAGGAATTTCCTTTCACTGAAGGTCTTTATGCAGTCGCTGATAAACTATTTGGCATGAATTTTCAGGAAGATTTTTAAACTAATAATAATTATTTCATTAGAAACCTTTACCTATTTTTGCATTACACTCAAGTGCAGTATCTCAAAATACTTATTGCCTACATTCATAATTGAAGGCATCAATAAATTATTTTAGTATTAGTGAAAAGAAATGTGTATTTCACCCTACTCTGCACATCTGTATCTTAACCCCTTCTATTCCTTTTGGTGAGTTCCACCTATAACCTCTATTTTGGGAAAGATCTTAGAGCAACCAAACTTCATTTCTTCTTTGCATATGTTATCTTAAACACTTATATACACACATGTATATGTAAACAAAATATTAATGTTTCCATTTTTATTTTATTGCTGTTAAAATTAAGATGAATCAGTAACATGCAACACTTTAATTGACATATTTGTTGGGGAATAATAGAGAAGACAAAATTGACTTGTAGAATCTCTAATTCCTCAATTCCTTTGCTTACGTGTTAGAAATTCATCTTTCGGTTCTGAAACTTTGCTTTATCAAAGGCTTTAAGGTATCATTCATGAAGTATCAGCCTAAGAAACAAACCACACAGCTTTAAACACACAAAAGAAAACTTAAATAACCTTTTAAGTAACTTAGGCAAAATTAACTGCTTGAAAGAAGTACTGATTCACAGATCTATAAGCTGATTCATTGTCTTCTTCAAACATCTTTTCAACTTTTAATTTCAATTTTATTTTTTTAATCTTTTCCAAATATAATAAGTGTAAGCTAGCATTATAGAATTCTTAATTTGATATTTTTTTTAATTTTAAAAAATGTGATGAAACTCCTCTGTGAATGTGGATCGTTTACATTCCTTGGTGACATGAATAGTATATGAGATAAAAATCAAATCCTACTAGTTAGTAATCATTTAAATTTAGAAATTTGATAGAATTCTTAGAACCTCAATTTTCTTTTTCTACAAAAAGAAATTAAAATAGAATTTACCAGTCTTACAGGATTGTGTTGTGATAACGTGTGTAAAAGCAATGAGAAATGGTATGCAACATGCTATTCAAGGCCTAAAGAATTATGTCAATGTAAGCTGTTATTTTCTTTTGAAAAATAGATCTTGCTCACATATTTATCAAAATTATTTATAGACTTTGCATATGATATTTTATTAGAAATATTTATGGTAGTCATTACTAATCTCATCTCCTATTGGTCATACTTTTTGTTCAAAAGCCTTATTTTTATATAAGCAAAGTCATCTGTATTATTTAGTATAATCTCTTCTTTTTTTCAATAAATAGATTTCTCACCTCCACCACTACACAATGTATATTATTAAACTTTCTTCCACTTTTTTGATTTATAGGATTATTCTTATTATCAATTCATTTGGAATTTATGTTAGCATATAGTATGTGATGTGAATCTAACATGACTTGTGTCAATAAATTTTGTTAGCAGCAATTTTTTAGTGAATAATTATTTACTTTCTAAACTATTTGTAGTCTTGGGTTTGTAAAACATTTTTCTGTATTATGGTTTTAGAATGTGTATATATACACGTACATATGTATGTGTACACATACACACACATATATGTATATATAATATGTTTACCTTTTTCTATAATTGACCAAGTACAAGATACTTTTATGGATGCAACTTTATAATAAAATCTGTGACTTGGCGTTACAAATCCTCTTTCATTTTTTACACTCCTTTATAATTGTTCCTCATAATTTGACTCTTATTTATTACTTCATATAAATTTAAAGTCACAATTTTATAATTTAACATGATTTGGAGCATCATTGAATTTAGAATCATAAAACTTTATACTTGAGTAGGGCATTAGAAAAAATCTATTCCTTTATTCTAATTCTTCATATTAAAAAATATTTGAGTTCAGAGAGATTAATCATTTGTCCACAGTTACATAACTAGCAAGTAAAAGATTCAAACTAGGGGAAGAAAATAAACATTTATTAATAGCACCTATTAGGTGCCAGACACTGTGCTAAGTAATTTTCAAATATTCTCATTTGGTCCTCAAAAAGACATTGGAGGTATGTGTTATTATTAATCTGATTTTATAGTTGAGGAAATTGAGGCAAAGAGAGTTTAATTAACTTTTCCAAGGTAAGTTATTAAGTGCAACAGGATGAATTTGAACTTGGAGCTTGCTGGGTTTATCCACGGTGCCACCTGGAGACATAGTCTCATGATACCAAGTCAAGTACCCTTTTTCTTTGGTACACTTATTTTCTTGTTCTTAAGTGGAAAAACAAATAATTCTTTGAATGAAGTGGTTAATTCTCAACAACAAGTGAATCTTTAATTTTGAAGTCATAGGAGACATAGGTAGGCCAAAATTAAAACTTAGAATTCCATCCTCAAAATGGGAAGTAAGATTATTAGGCCTTTTTACACACAAAAACTGGTATGTTTGGTCTCCATTCTGGTGTGTCCTCCTCACTCTTAGCCACCAAGATTAGAGCAAAAGTTCCTTTTAACCAGTTAACACAAACTAGATTTTACATAGTGATGTTAGCTTTGAAGATATAAAAACAAAAATACAAAAGTTTCACAAAAAACTTTGGGATACATAATGCCTATAATATCTTCATCACTTAGATTAATTTATTCAAACTTAACAAACTTGCTACATGGCATGCATCAAATGATGGCTGATGGATGAAAAAAACAACCTTTGTTCCTTACTACCCGATTTCAAGAACACTTTCATATAATCTCTAAAACTTGGATTTTTGAGGTTTTGCTCCACTAACCTTTCAAAGCTTTCAAAATTTTAAGCATCCCTCATTTTCCTTCACTGAAAACAAAAGAAGGAGCAAAACACAAAGAAGTAAAGAACAGAGGCCCACATGCACTGGCTATATGTCACCCTTGTTTGTAGAGAGCTTCTCCATACAGCTTGATGAGGTGGAGGTGTATAAATTTGTTAAGTCTGAGATTTCAGAATTATAATGGGATTAGATGATTTGGCATTTGTACTTATTTTAGCATTATTTGGTATACTCTGAGGTAGGGCCAAAGTCAGGGTGGAGGAAGCAGGTAATTCAAGGAGAAGTGAACCAACCCAAGTTATAAACAGAACAAGTCAGAGAAGTCATGCTGATGAGAGTAGGTCTAAGCCTAGGAATAATCCTTGAACAAAATTCTAGTTTACGTGACATAAGGAGATCTAGTTTTAAAAAAACAGTCACTCATCTTGTGGTTTTCTAACTCAAATCAGTTATGAAATGTCTATGCAAGCACAAAACAGGGAACAAATCACTTCAAGCAATCTCTTATATTCAGGTACTCTGTCACAGGTAGAATTAAGTGTCAAAAGAATGGAGGAATAAAGACGATCTTGGAACTGAATTCAATAAAATAAGGACTATTTTTTTTCTTTTTTTTTAGGACTATTTTTTTTTATTAAAACGAGTCTTCAATTACCACCTTTTCACCCGTTTTCAGTTAGTTTTTATAGAAAACTATGAGAAATGAATAGGAATTAATAGAAAACTATTTAAAAAAACTTTCATACAACTTTAGCTTATTGAGTGTATTTTTTCTGCTCATGTCTTTTGTCCATATAGTTGTCTTTAATAAAGAACAAATGTTATAAATGTAAACAGAACAGTGTATAGAGCACCAGATTTGGAATCGGGAGGACATGGTTTCAAATCTGTCTTCAGATATTTCTTAGCTGTGTGACTTGGGGCAAGTCACTTAACCCTGTTTGCCTAGCCCTTGCTCTTCTGTGTGAGAGTTGTTTCTCAGACAGAAAGTTAGAGTTTAAAAAAAGAAAGAAAAAAGTCACAGAATTATATTGGAGAATAGCAAATTTAAAGCATAAAATAGCAGTCTATGTGTTAGATGACAGAGACAGAGATAGATAGATAGATAGATAGATAGATAGATAGATAGATAGATAGATAGATAGATAGATAGATTAACTTTTATGGACATAGTGAAATAACAGCAGGCATTTCCTATCAAAAATATATCTTTGGGATATAAATCTGATATTTTTCTTCTGAAAGTAGTTATTATATTTGCACAGTACTGATTGGGAGTCCCTGAAGTTCTCCTTGAAGAAAATAAATGTGTTCAGCTTCACTGAGCTGCAAATAAGCAGGAATATGATAACCATCTTTAGGTACTGAAGGATACAAAACTAAAGAATGAGAGGAAATTTAGGATGGCTAAAAGATTATTACTTGGATATTGAAAAATAGCTGAAGACCTTGAGTAGTTTGGAGAGAAGTGCCATGAACGTGACCTTGTAGTGGATAGCATTCTCACTGGATGTGATAGAACAGTGTCAGAATTCTCCTTCCTCTATCTTGTGGAACTGTGCTTGGGTTTCTCAGTAATATGACCTAAGAAAACTGTAGCTACATTGATACTCTTTTTTTTTTCCTTGAAAGAGTTTCTGTTCTGATTACTTTCCTATCCTGTGAAATTGCTGACAGTCCAGCTAAAACCCTTTAAGTGCCGTTACTTCATTCTTTCTGAAATCTTAGAGTAGCTACCTTCATTTCTTTGTGCCTCCAAAGAAAAGGGATTCAACTAAGACTAAATCTTCTCTCTATCCTAAAAAGCCTTTCTTACTTGCTGGAGTATGATAATAATACTTTAACTTCTCTTACCAAATGCCCTTAAACAGCATTAGACTATCTATACTCAAAGAAGGAGAAAAGAAGGGAAGATTAAGGTATTTATGATACTTTCTGTATCTTTGATAGAATATTTTTATCTTCTTCCAAAAATCTTATTCTGTGTATAATATGAATATATCATCATTTATTGTTTGAAAACTGAACTTAACCCTTTAACTATTGTTCATCTTTTTTTATATTTCTATGGTATATTTCTTTCAGTAAGATTAGAGTCCAAAAACACACACATGAATCATGTGTATATGTGTTTTATGTATTGTATGTATGTATGTACATATATAGACACACATATTACATACGTATACCTAAGAATACATATATGCATATATATAAACATCGCTATATAACTATACTGTTCATAAATGTGTGACTCTTATTCCATGTATAATTATGTGCATATGTGAACATATATGTCTATACCACAGGCATATACCTAAGCACAGCATCTATGAATGTTTATTTATTGTAAGAGACTACATGTATGTACTCTATGATATACTTCCATCCAATGGAGTGGGAATTTTTTTAATCATAGAGTGAGATTGCTGATTAGCATCCCTCCTCACTTTTGTCCTATGCTGATGTCACTGTGAAACCTTCTCAAGTGCAAAGGAAGAATTAGTGTGTTTGTAGAATGACCATTCATTAAGTACCACCACGATGTAATGAGGTGTGCTAAATTCCCAGATAAAAGTCAAAAACACTATAGTTTCTGCATTTGTTGATGAACAATATTGCCAATCAGTAAGTCAAATATAAAATATAATGCTTAAATATGTTTGATCACATAGTGCTCCTCCTTCAAAGTTGCACATGTAATTAAAATAGTTTGGTTCTTTCCTTCCCTCTGTAATGTTTTGGTGCAAATTGAATTAATTCTATCATACTTAAATTGGAACAAGTTTAGTTCTGACCAATATCTTGAAACGAACAATTATACTCCATGCCATTATCATTACTACCACCTCTATGGGTTGTTATACATTAATTATATGCACATAGGTTTTTTGAGACCAGCAGTGTTTCAATGAGCTTTTTAGGAGACAGAGATGGGACAGAAAACGTGGGACTGATATAGTTCTGAAATAACAAATGCTACCTATATTAGAGATGATTATAAACAAGAGTAAGAAGCTGAGGAAGAGAAACAAAAATTTGCAACTTTCCATAGCAAGATAATCAGTGAACAAATATAATAACACTTTAATGAACTCGAACTAAGTTGGATGTCAAGTGGGAAAGATGAATAAATTTGGGAAATAAATAAAGGGAAGATAGAGCAACCAAATAAGGATTGAAATTATAGGAATTTTGGATTTGTAATTATAACTTGAAACCAGAGACCTGGACATCAATACCATACAAAAAGAAACATACTTCCCAAAATAATAGTGCCCCCAGTGATATCAAGTTGTATTCTATAACTACTTTGAATAAAATAAAAATTAAATGAGGGCAAGTAAAGATAAATAAACATAGTTAGATAGATGTATAGATACTAGAAATTCTTGAATATGAGACAACATACACATATATACATTAATATAATATGGCAAGATCCACATTATTACATTTATACAGTAGATGTTAGTTATGATTACTCTCAAAATAAAAATGAAATAAATAATGTTTTAATAGATAAAAAGTATTTGCTATTGATGTAGAAGTTATCCTGAGTTACTTCTTTATGTAACAAACTTAAAAGAAAAAAGACCAAAATTAGTAAAAACAAGATTAATAATATTAGTGAGAAAAGATATTGCATGCAATTGACACAATTCAATCCTGAGCTATCTTTAAAAAATCAGCAATGAAGAATAGAAAATGGAAATCATAAGTGTTGATAACAGTTATCACAATTTTGTATTAGCCACTGAAAAAATAGCCACAAGATTCAATCAATAAGTGAATTCATATTTATTAACCACTTACGATTTTCCAGACAGTGCTAAACACAGGAATAGAAAAGCAAAGGCAGTCTCTGCCCAAAAAGTTTTCATTCTAATGAGGAAAGCCACTTAGTCAGCAAAATTTGATTAAATTATTATGCAAAGTCAGAGAGCAGCAAAGGGCAACCTAATATATGATAGACAAATTTATAAAATCTTAAGGTGAATCATGGTGCTAGATTAGAAAAAATATCCTCTAAAAGTAGAGAAAAGCCACAATTGGTAAAAAAAAAAAAAAAACAAAGAAAGAAAGAAAAGAAATAGCTTAGTGAAAGCTTATCAGGAAGTCCAAATAAAGAAAATATTATCAAATATATTTAAAGAAAAAATGGGAAAAAGAAAACAAATAGGAGGAAAATTAAAAATATAATTATGGGTTACTATAATAAATTATTTTCTCCTTTAGGGACAATAAGGGTTATTATAGTGATTGTAGATGTAATAATAATCACCATGTTTAAGATCCCACTTTTACTGGTGCCCTAAAGAGAAGAATTCTGAGGTATTTGGCATGGAAGATCCAAACCATTTCCCTAAGATTCAGAAGTCAATAAGGGCTGTAGGCATGTTTCATGGTTGATAGTTCTGAAGGTAAAAATTTATGAAATGTTGTCTATTTGGACTTTTACTAAAGTGACAGAGGATGGGAATAATGGAAGTTCCCTTTTTTTATGATGGGATGTTTCTGAGGCTGAAATTGTCACATCTGCCAATTTCTAAGAAGGGTAATGTTTCTGAGGCTATTAATCAGCTCTAGCAGTGACCAATAAAGTAGCATGCAGCTGATAGAAAACTCCATGCAATTGGTACACAGGCGTCTTAATAGCCCCTAATTTTGGCCATTTAAAAAAGAAAAAATTAAACATGTGTTAGCTAGCCAATTACCCAATTATCAGTGTACTAATATATTTATGTTAATAAAAATATTGATGAAAAATTGAATATCTATCTTAATTACTAAATTAATAGGTTATTTAACATTTCTTCAATTGCTAAATTTGCAATAATTAAATCAATAAAATTCAAGGAAAATTTGTTTAGATAAGATGATAAGATAGTGAATGATAGTATTAGCCTAGGACTAAATCTCCTGATTTCCCCATCTCCAACTCTATGAGATTTCATACAGGGCCAAAAGTACTAGATCTAAAGCTACAGCGAGTAACACACTACCATCCTTTAGAGCTATTTATAATCCCTTGTCCAACATGGTGCAATTGGGGGAGTTTTCTGAGAAACAGGCTTGATTCATAGGTATTAAATTAACAGTTCACTAGTAAAAAACGTGCAAAACTCCAAATAGTTCCTAAATGTAATTGGGAAATGTTTAACAAAACAAAAATTTGATATAACACAGGTAAAATATCTCATTTGTGACTTGTTGGAATTCGTTTACATTTGAGTTTGGCACTACTGGACTAGATGAGGCTAAAGGTCTTTAAACTCCCAAACTGTATGATTTTGGAAAATGTAGAAGTCGGCTCTAAAAGGAAAAAGGCAACTTCAGCTCTCATTTATCCTTCCAGAGGAACTCATGAAACTAAGTACCCTTAGCAAAATTTCCCTCAGCTAGTAATTCAAAATTGCTAAGGATTTTTAATCTCAAGTTTAAAAAAAAGCTACAATTTAATGTAAATTGGAAGCAATGGATTATAGTGGATTGTAGTAGAAAGAATCCTGGAACTGGATTTCAAAAACCTGTTCTACTAATTATTACTTGGGTGACCTTTGACAAGTTTCTTTTTTTTTCCCTTTCTTGAATGTTGTTTCATAATCTTTAAAATAAAGGAATTTCACCAACTGGCGTCTGAGTTTCGCTATAACAGTAGGTCTTTGATCCTATTATCTTAAGATATAAATTTGGTTTAAATGAAATTCTCATATAGAAATGCAACAGAAAATAAAATACTGCACTTGGAGTTAGGCTATGCTTTTAATTTACAACAGAGTTCTCAGAATCCATATATATGTATATATATATACATATATATATACATATATATGGAGTTTATGCTAGATAATTCCTTTGGTTTATTTTAGTATATATCTATAATTCAATATGGAGATTTTGGTTCAAGGTACATTAACTAAATAGAAGCATTTTCCAGTGGATAGCATTTCACCTATACCTTACTCTCCATCTTCTATCATCTATGCAAATCTGTTTTTTAAATGTTGAATACTTTAAAAATACATTGATGACTGCTGCTTTATAGTATAATTTAATATCTGGTACTGCTAGGCCCCCTTCCTTTACATTTTTTTTTCATTATTTCCCTTGATATTCTTCATTTTTGTTATTCCAAATGAAATTTGTTATAGTTTTTTTCTAATTCAATGAAGAAGTTTTTTGGTAATTTGATAGGTATGGTGCTAAATAGGTAAATTAATTTGGGTAGAATGGTCATTTTTATTATGTTAGCTCGTCTCATGAGCAATCAATGGCTTTCCAGTTGTTGAGATCCAATTTTATTTGTTTGAAAAGTGTTTTGTAGTTGTTTTCGAATAATTGCTGTCTTTGTTTTGGTAGATAGATTCCCAAATATTTTATATTGTCTAGGGTGATTTTAAATGGTGTTTCTCTTTCTACCTCTTGCTGCTCTAATGTGTTGGAAATGTACAGAAATGCTGATGATTTATGTGCATTTATTTTGTATCCTGCAACTTTGCTAAAGTTGTTGATTATTTCTACCAGCTTCTTAGTTGATTCTCTAGGATTTTTTAAGTAGACCATCATATCATCTGCAAAGAGTGATAGCTTAGTCTCCTCATTGCCTATTTTGATACCTTAAATTTTTATTTCTTCTCTAATTGCTACTGCTAGTGTTTCTAGTACTATGTTGAAGAATAGAGGTGATAATGGGTATCCTTGTTTTACTCCTGATCTTATTTGGAAGACTTCTAATTTATCCCCATTGCATATGATGTTTGTTGATGGTTTTAGGTATATACTGTTTATTTTTAGGAAAGGTCCTTCTATGTGTTTTCAATAGGAATGGATGCTGTATTTTGTCAAAGGCTTTTTCAGCATCTATTGAGATGATCATGTGATTTTTGTTTGTTAGACTGTTGATATGGTCAATTATGTGGATGGTTTTCCTAATGTTGAACCATCCTTGCATTCCAGGTATAAATCCCACCTGATCATGGTGGATGATCTTCTTAATTACTTGCTGGAGTCTCTTTGCTAGTATTCTATTTAAGATTTTTGCATCTATGTTCATTAGGGAGATTGGTCTTGTTTTCTTTCTCTGTTTTTGATCTACCTGGCTTTGGAATCAATACCATATTTGTGTCATAAAAGGAATTTGGTAGGACTCCTTCTTTGCTTATCATATCAAATAATTTGTATAGTATTGGGATTAATTTCTCTTTGAATGTCTGATAGAATTCACTTGTGAATCCATCAGGCCCTGGCGATTTTTTCTTAGGGATCCTTTGATGGCTTGTTCAATTTCTTTTTCTGATATGAGATTATTTAGGTATTCTATTCCTTCTGCTGTTAATCTAAGCAATTTATATTTTTGTAAATATTCATCCATATCTCTTAAATTGTTATATTTATTGCCATATAAATGGGTAAAATAGTTTTTAATGATTGCCTTAATTTCCCCTTCATTAGAGGTGAGGTCTCCCTTTTCATCTTTGATACTTTCAATTTGGTTTTCTTCTTTCCTTTTTTTTATTAGATTGACCAGTACTTTGTCTATTTTATCTGTTTTTTTTTCAAAATACCAGCTTCTAGTCTTATTTATTAATTCAATATTTCTCTTACTTTCAATTTTATTAATTTCTCCCTTGATTTTTAGTATTTCTAATTTAGTTTTCATCTGGGGATTTTTAATTTGCTAGCTTTCTAATTTTTTGAGTTGCATGCCCAATTCATTAATCTCTGCCCTCCCTAATTTGTTAATATATGCACTCAAGGATATAAATTTCCCCCTGAGTACTGCCTTGGCTGCATCCCACAGAGTTTGGTAGGATGTCTCATCATTGTCATTCTCTTCAATGAAATTGTTGATTGTTTCTATGATTTCTTCTTTGACTAATTGGTTTTGGAGAATCATATTATTTAATTTCCAATTAGTTTTTGATTTTCCTGTCCAAGTGCCCTTACTAATTATTATTTTTATTGCATTATGATCTGAGAAGGTTACATTTATTATTTCTGCTCTTTTGCATTTGTTTGCAATGTTTCTATGCCCTATTACATGGTCAATCTTTGTGAATGTACCATGTGCAGCTGAAAAGAAGGTGTATTCCTTTTTGTCCCTATTTATTTTTCTCCACATATCCATTAAATCTAATTTTTCTAGGACTTCATTCACCTCTCTTCCCTCTTCCTTATTTATTTTTTGGTTTGATTTATCTAGATCTGAAAGAGGAATATTTAGATCTCCCACTATTATGTTTTTACTATCTATTTCCTTCTTGAGCTCTGCCAGTTTCTCCTTTATGAATTTGGATGCTATGCCACTTGGTGCATACATATTTAGCAATGTTATTTCCTCATTGTTTATACTGCCTTTAATCAGGATATAACGACCTTCCTTGTCTTTTTAAATCATAAATAAACAGACTTGTATGAAAATATTTATAGCTCAGCTTTTTGTGGTGGCAAAAAACTGGCAAAGGAGAGTATGTCCTTCAATTGGGGAATGGCTGAACAAATTGTGGTATATGCTGGTGATGGAATACTATTGCGCTCAAAGGAATTATAAACTGGAGAAGTTCCAGGTGAACTGGAAAGACCTCCAGGAATTGATGCAGAGCGAAAGGAGCAGAACCAGAAGAACATTGTACACAGAGACTGATATATTATGGTAAAATCGAATGCAATGGACCTCTGTACCAGCAGCAATGCAATGACACAGGACAGTTCTGGGGGATATATCAAAAAGAACGCTACCCACATTCAGAGGAAGGACTGCAGGAGAGGAAACACAAAAGAAAAACAACTGCTTGAACGCATGGGTTGGGGTGGACATGATTGGGGACGTAGACTCGAAACTACCACACCAATGCAACTATCAACAATTTGGAAATAGGTCTTGATCAATGACACATGATAAAACCAGTGGAAATGTACGTCGGCATGGGTGGGGGGGTGTGGGGGTGAAGGGGAAAGTAGGCACATGAATCATGTAACCATGTTAAAAATGAATATTAATAAATGTTTTAAAAAAAGAAAAAAATACATTTAAAAATTAAGGCTTATAATGAATATTTTAAAACAGAGGAGATATCCGCAGAACTGTGTAGTCAGCTTGTTTTACAAGCTGACTCAAATTTATTAGCTTGTGTTCACAATATTTTCATGCCAGCTTCTTTGTGTTTGCTTTGATTTACATGGCCTCCTATCTCTTTGATGTTTGTTTTATATACTCAGTCGGGATACATTTATCTCAAAACGGTAAACTTTATGTGGTTTCAACTCATATGTTGTCCATATACATTTTAAATACAGCCTACATTTGCCTAAAGAGAAGAAAACAGGAAACAGGAAACTGACCTCAACTTGAGGTTTATAGTAGAATCAGACACAAATTATTTTTACCTCATTATTTTTCATTTAGTTCTCAAGATCTTATGAAGCTCTGCTTAGTCACCTTCAGAGTAACAATGTAAATCCAATTGCTCAGAAATAGGATTGTATTGTTTTGAAACATCAAGAGTGAGTATTTCACCCATATCCTCTTTTCTGGCATGTTCAATGAATGATTTTTGATGACTCAATAAGGGAAGAAGGATCATAAAAGTTGAAATGAAAGCCTCAGGCCACATGTTGATATTGTTTGTATCATAATTTACAATAGATAGAATCACAACAATTTTTCCCACTAGGAAAATATATACTATATGTCAGAGGATTAAATTAAATGATAGATGTACTTAAAAATAGATATTTAATTTCAATATTTAACTCATTTATAACCTTTTCTCCTAGTTATACCACAAAAGAGCTTTGTTTCACAGGAACATGTCATTAGTACCTGGCTTTCATTACAATTAGTTTTCACTCTAACATTTTAACAGGACCAATAATGATGACTTAAAATCTGAATCACTCCAATAATTGTTTTTCATTACACTGCATTATGCTTTACTCATGTTGTTCTTCTTGTCTTTCTTCTCTGTTCAGATTCATTAATGTCTTTGGTCCTACTCTCCTTTCCCCTTTTAACAAAACTGAGAAATGGTTTGGAAGATTATTTATAGCCAAGGTTATCAGTGTTTCTTTTATAACTTTACATTTGGCTCAAGTTTTAAGAGAAGCAAAGGAAAGAACATAAGGAAAGTTGGTTTTTACTCTGACAATTCAGTAAAATAAAGCTGATGTAGGCTTCCTTTTTTTCTCTTCAGAATAGCCATTAATTTGGCTACTTGTTAAATTTTCTCTTTGCCAGTACTAGTTCCAGCACTGATTTTATAATATATCTTCCAAATTGGCTCAAATCATTCTTTCCTTTTTAGTTTTATAAAATTATTGCACAATTATTCATTTACTTACTACTCTACTTTCTTTCTAATGATGGACTATTCATGAATTAGATTGAGTCCCGGAACAAATCACACACACACACACACACACACACACACACACACACACACACACACACACCTGGTTTGCTACTGCATATCCAAGAAATAACTGGAACCATTCATTTTGACAAAAGAGATTGCATTTTCCTCTAGCGGATCATGAATGTCTTTCCAAGGATGGCGTATTTTGCACTGGATGATTTTCGATATGTTTTACCTTTATTTTCTCAGTTGTGTATATAGAATTATTTGGCACTTTCTCTTTAGGATGGAATAACATGATGGGATAGTACCATAAAGCTACAGAAACATCAGTCAGAGGGTGACAAAGCTATAAAAGTGTGTAAGAAATTGCCAAAAACATGGCTCACCTGTTTGTATTGTGGGTTAGCATCTTCATTTTTTATTGACAAAAGCAAACATAAAACTAGAAAGGTTGTGTTATGTGTGTATGTGTTTTTGCAGGTCATCACAACCAATTCCACATCCTCCCTTCTTTTTACTTTCAACTTGCAGGCATCCCATGGAGTCTCCCTTTGGCTGCTCCATTGAAAATATTTCTAAGTGTTTCTGAAAGATATAAAAGCCTGTGAGGTTGGGAGACATAAATTACAGCTTTGCTGAGAGAATTGTAGGTTCTCAAACCATTCACAGAAAAAAAAAAATTCTTTTCCACTAGCAGAAGTTGCAGGAGTTGGAACCTAAATTTTTGTTAGCTGAGGTATTTTCAGGCTTCTTGGATATGAAGTCAAACAAGACATTTGGACATCAAATAACATGACTTCAGAACCATTAGTAATGAGGTCAAACTTGTCATGATGACAGTATTGACATTCAGGGATGACGGAAGATAGATCAATTAAGTAGATGATATGAAACAAAGTTACTGCATATGGGCAGGAAGCTAGAGTCTTTAACTAGGAAGCAAAATACAATTCCAAGGTATAGGAGCCACACAACAGTAGTATATCAATGTAGCTAATACGTAGGAATCCTCAGGGGAATGGAGCACTTGGGACAAAACATCAGAAAAATATAGATGGTACTGACATAATAACTAACAAACAAAGTAGAATAGTATAGTAGAAATAAAATAGAATATTAGAAAAGTAGTTGGTTTAAAAAGAATAGGGAGGGACTGTGGTTAACAGTGCCTCTAATTACCTCTAATTATTAATTAATTAATTAACTCTAATGCTACTTTTTTCTAGGGGAGTGATAATTAATATAATTGAAGGGGCTTGAGGAGACTTTGAGGTACATGTAGGCTCTTTGTACCCAGTTCTGGTCTACTATGCACATGTTGGATTGAAAGCAGTCACTTTGACCTACTTTTAACTATTGAACCAGAATTTGGTTCATCTTCATAATATCTTTCTCTTTGGGTCATTTTTCTTCAGATATCTCTGCTCTTGATTTGTACCTTAGTTGATAGCTTTTTTGAGGCTGATATTTGGCCCTGTGAATATATGTTTTTTCCCCTTTGTCTTTTAATCAGTTCTTTCATTTTAAAGAGAGACTATTAATATGGAGGCTCCAACCTATTTAATTTGAAAATATGATGGGGGGAAAACTTCAAAGCATCTTTGAGTCTTAGGGTCAAGACTCTTAATCTTTTAAAACTCACAGTCAATACCTACAAAATAATCTCCATTTACTCAAATGAAAGTATCAATGGTGACTCAAAGAACCAAATCCTTATTGACAAGGACACTTTACAGCCTTATGGGTGGCTGGCTCAAGTTCTCTATGCCTTCAAACATTGTCTCTCCAGATGAATCAATGAAAAAGTCCGATCAAAACTAGAATTCTGATTAAGCGAGATGAGTGGAGGCCACGGAATGTCCTTTTCAATGTTTCTATATTTAGGCCGGCCTGAAATTCAAGAACTTTAGGTTCTTGTACCAGATGTTTTATTAACTTATTCTGAGACTGTGCAAATCACTCCTTTTCCTCATTTATAATAGAAGATAACTGGGTTTGATTACTTCCAAAATTTGGCTATTATGACAGAAAAGGAAAATGACAAATGTTCCAGGGAATATAAGAAATTTGAGACACTAACACACACACTCTCTCTCTTTCTCTCTCTCTCTCTCTCTCTCTCTCTCTCTCTCTCTCTCTCTCTCTCTCTCTCTCTAACTCTCTCTCTCTC
>NC_058132.1:573485513-573497173 GCF_016433145.1 Gracilinanus agilis
CTGAGGAGGATAGCATTTGTTTTGCTTATGACTAATTCTTTCTTGACTCTATTATCCCTCTTATTCTCCTCTCTCCTTTCCATTAGACTTCTTTTCCTGTTGAGATTAATATACTTTTCCACTGAATTCTCCCTCTCTCTCTAAATATATATATATATATATATATATATATATATATATATATATATATATTTCCTTTGATCCAGTATTGACACTATTAGGTCTTTATCCCAAAGAGATAAAAGCAAAAAGGAAGATGATTATTTCTACAAAAATTTCTAAAAAACTTTATAATAGCTCTTGTAATGGGTGGTATGGTGCTTCTATACTTGGGCCTTATAAAGAGTTGGCCCAAGATCCTCAGATGGTATGAGGACTACCTGAGTGAGGATGGAAGCCTAGGTGAATACTAGATAATGAGCACCAGCCCCACTTAGAGTGCCCAAGCCTAAGTAACTGAGAGAGAATCTGTGAACTGACTCACACTGCTTCTCTGGAAAGTTGGCTTGGGTTTCGGTTAATGGATAGATGTTTATAGTGAAATAATTATTCATTATTAATGATGTTGGAATTATGCTGTTGACTGCAGCTTAGCTGAAGTATTCCCCTTCCCCTTGAATGCTGAACTATCAAACTGATCCTTAGAATAATAATAGCCTTCACCTAAGTAAGTTCAAGGATTTACTTATAGAATCAAGGATGAGGAAGATGGTCTTGGGGATGGCTATACTAAACTACAGGTGCTGATATTGGATAACCAGTTGTCAATCAAGCTGGCAGCTGGCTGGAGAGGTCCCTTCTCCATCTCAGCCCTAGTCAGGCCCGACCATGGCTTTGACCAGGTGGAGCAAGTTTTGATGAAGTTCTTCTTGGCAATTAGATGTTTGGTATTTCTCTCAGCCCTATTCACCAATAGATGAATTGATAATCAAGGCAACAGCATACAGGTACTAGAGCAGGTCTATAGGCCTAACCACCCACCACCCGAGTCCCTTTTCTCAAGAGTGAGACCCTGAAAACATCAGCTCCTGGGCTTTTATAGTGGTGGCAGCAACTGCATTTTGCCTCTTGGCTCATAGCATCTGGGTAAATTCCAAATTCCATAACTGTCTGTTGTCACTCATGTGGATCTCCATCTTCTTCTCAGAGGTCGCTATTACATTCTTTTTTTGTGTTTGCAAAGAATTGGAAAATGAAGGAAGGTCTATCAGTTCGGGAATGACAATAAGTTGAGGCATATTAATTTAGTAGAATAACATAATAGTTTATGAAAATAAGGATGATTTCAAAAATCCATAGAAAGATTTAGAAGAACTAATTAATACAGAGCAAAATGAGAAGAATGAGGAAAACACTGTATATAATAACAGCAATAATGTATGAACAAATTTGAATGACTTAGTTATTCTGAGCATTACAATAATTAGCAATGCCCAAGGACTCATGCTGGAAAATGCCATTTGCCTCCATATATAGAACTAATGGAGTCTGAATCCAGACTAATGTATACTGTATTTCACTTTCTTTCTTTTTTCACATTATTATTTTTTTTGTTTGAGTTTGGTTTGTTTCCACAAAAGGACTAATTACAGGAAAATGTTTATATCATTGCAGATTAAATTTTACATCAGATTGCTCAACATCTCAGGGATGGAAATGGAGATGGAGGAATGGAATTCAGGACAATATTTTTCAAATGTTGAAAATCGGTATTGCATAGGATTGGGGGGAAAGATAAAATATGACTTAAAAATAAATGTATACTTATATATTCCTAAAGGATAAACCTTTTGAAAAATCACCTTATGCAACTATTGATATATGGCAGCAAATGATTCTGTGATGCTCCAAGTGAGTTTTAATGAAAATGTGTAAACCTGACAATGCTAACTAAATTCAGACAAAATAGTCAGGCTATGTGAATTAAGTAAGGCCATTCTGAAATGCTAATAATTGCAGCATAGCTGTCAACATTGTAATTTTAAGCCATTCACTTTCTCATACAAGGGATCATATCATTCTATATAGATCAAAATATATTAAATAAATTGAGGAAATGTGTGAAAATGCTTTGTACAAGCTATTTAGCATCTTTTCAAAATGTTGACAGACATGCAAAGCCATCAGCTTAGAATTTACCATTATTGTTCAATTGAACTTAGAGGTGTAAATTTCATTCTGAAATTTTAGTCCAAGAATCTAAAAATATGATATCAAGTCTCTTCAAGTACTAATGACTTCAATATAAGTGAAGTGCTTTACACTAACCAAAATAATAATAGGAATAATACATAGAATTTTGAGCAGGAGTGGAGTCAGGTATAATGGCATGAGAAAATTCAGTCCAATACAATTTAAATAATGTTTTCGGTCATAGCTAGAAAATGAGACAGAATTTGAACCAAAGACTATAATGACTTGAGGGACAGTATCCAATTATGTTATACTCTGACTAGGAGTTAAAATAAGAAATTTGAAGATAGACTACATTCTTAGGAATTAAAAATCTTATTATTTTTTCTGAAATCAACGTGAGGGGGAAAATAATTCCCCTCGAGTTTTAGTTCTTTAACGTGAATTTGTAGATCTATACAACTTTTGAAACTGTCCTTTTGTGAACAGTTCACAAAAGATATTTAGATATTCAAAAATTTCATTTACATGGAAATTAACAAGCCTCAATTAAGTTTTGTTTTCCTTCTTTTTTGATGTGGGATTTTTTCTATTCCTCCTCTGTCATAAAAAAATTGGAAATTTCTGTCATCATAAAGTTTCATAACCAATGGACATTATTACTGTAACACTTAAAATGCAACTATACACTAAATGTCATAGAAATGGAAATTTAAATAATTTTTTTAGTTAGATTGTGAATACATTTCTCCACCTTAGTTTTTCTATTGTTTGCCAGAAAATTAGTCATTTTAAGTTACACAAGATTAATAGTAGCATAAACGTCTGCTAATCCATAGATAAGCTCAAAATGTAGAAAGAAATGTGGAATTCCCAGAACTGTTAAACTAATCCACTTTTACAATGACCTAGACAGACAAGCATTTCCTCAGAGAATAATTCAATTTCTAGGAGACAGTAATGCTAAAATATACTTGATTTATATAGCATTCCACTATCACAAAGGAGCTGTTTCCAAGAAGAAATCATCTGAGACTAGCAAACTACTTTTATTTGTAGATTGTCATAATTTCTCATATTATGGATAGCATTTTACCTTCAGCCTATAAGAATATAAATTTTGGCATTAATTACAGCAGAGTTTCATACTTAAGTTTGACTTCACTTAGTAAAAAATGTCAGAAAAGCTAGTGAATTTTCCAAATAAACCTCAGGTGTATCTACTATTATTACTAAATATTTACTTTTAGACTGAAGAAGTATAATTCATTCTCTTACGACTAGAATTTTATGTCAGTATATTTCAATATTCCCCCAACATATATTTGACAATATTAATCTCTGTAAATGAAAAAAATAATTTAAAGCCATTCCATTTTACCTCACATTTATTTGTGTATATGTTTAAATAGAACACTAAGATTGTGACCAATGTGTTAGGGTTCTGCAAAAGAAGCTGAGGCCTGAAAACAAAAACAAAAACAAAGAAACATTTAGAGGCACTCTGCTTTTGAGATTTCAAATATTTATATTTCTCTATGTCAACCCAAACATCCTTGCCAAGGAATGAATGATATTCATACTTTGTCTTTTGGATTGCAAAGATCCTTGTCAAAGAGGAACAAGGGAAGAGATAGATGTTATATCACTGTTTTCCTTTCTGATAGATTAAGTAATGGATCTTAGCCTAGAAAAAGGAAAGAAGCATTAGGAGGGGGAAAAAGGCTTCTCAATCAAAATAATTTCAACAAATAAATCAGGCTTAACAAGATTCCTCTTTAATATGCGGTTTCTTCTTTTGAAATAAGTTTCTTTCATGCATTAGTCTGAATTAATTTAAATCAGAACAGCATCAAGACTTCAGAGAGTTGAAGTTTTGATTCAGAAAAGAAAGTTTAAAGTAGCTTTGAATAGAGGATTCTGGATGATTCTTGGGTCCTCAATTTTCCATGACTGGAGTAAGAAACCTAGAAATTGGTTTAAGGTTAAGAAAAGGAAATGATAGGATAACCAGCATGAGTTTTGATTTTTATGAAACACTGTCTAATTCCTTTATGATAGCCAGTTTGCCACTGGAAATCACTGTTATAGATCAACATTGCCTGAGTTAAGATAGTAAGACTGATTTGAAATGCTATAAATTTTCCTATTCTCCATTCCAGCTTAATTCCTGCAATACATTTTCCCAAGTCCAGCTACAAATGTCCACCCAACTCTTTACTTGCTAAGATAAATTGAAGAAGGAAAGAAAATTTCAAAAACTATGGGGGAGAAAGTAGAGACTGATTTGCTGAGACTCTTTCATCTCCGTCATCTCATCTTTTGATTATAAGTACCAAGATGGATGAGAATAGATTGGAGGAATTAAATTAAATATGTAATTATTTAAAAATATATTTTAATTGTTTTATTTTTATTTTTTGTTAACAAGTATTTTTATTAATCTATTACTACTACTACTCCCATTAAGCAAATTAAAAAAAATTTAAAAAAAGTAAAAAATGCCCTATTTTTATATAATACAGTAAAACAAATACACACACTTAAAAATTGTATCTGAATTCTAAATTTATCTCTTCTATCAGTAGATAAGTGGAGAGTCATCTTTCTTATGGACTTGTGGTTTACCATTGCTTGGATCAGTTCTAAAGCTTTCAAGGCTTATTTTTTTTTATAATAACGTCAATTCAGAAATTATTCTACTAGTTAGGATGATTCCATTATGCATCCATTCCATCATGCAGTTCCATCATGCATTATTCATAAAGTTCTTCCCCATTTTCTCTGGAATTATCCATTTCATTCTTTCTTTTTTTCAAATTATTTTTAACATTAATATGAAAAAATGATTTCATATTCTCTCCCTTTCTCTAGGCCTTCACTCATCCACTTATAATTCAAGTAATACGATATAATTTAGAGATGTGAACTCATGGTAAATGTATCTTAGTATTAGCCATGCTGTAAAAAAAAAAAGCAGAAGAATAAAGACCATGAAAAAATTATATTTAATTTTTCACAGAGTTCACCAATTGAATATCTATAATGTGGATAATATTGTTTTTCATTACTGATCTTTTAGAATTATTTAGAATCATCCTATTGGTCAAAGTGGTTATTTTTCACAGTTGATTATTGTTATTTTGTTGATATTGTATACATTAATCTATTGATTCTGCTTGCTTTATTCTGCATCAGTTCAAATAAGTTTTAGGTGATTTTTCTGAAATATCCTGTTCATCTTTTCTTATAGCACAAGAGTAATGCATAATAATAAATCACAACTCATTCAGTCATTACTAAATGATGGGTATCTCTCAATGTCTAGTTCTTTGCCTTCCTAAAGTGAGTTTTCTCTCTCTCTCTCTCTCTCTCTCTCTCTCTCTCTCTCTCTCTCTCTCTCTCTCTCTCTTTCTGTCTGTCTTTCTATCTCTCTCTCTCTTCATTTCTGTATTTGTGTGTGTATTGTTTTCCTTTGATCTCTTTAAGATACAGATCTAGTAGTATTATTGACAGGTGAAAGGGTATGCACAGTTTTGCAGCCTTACAAATTCTTCTCCACAATGGTTAGAACAATTAAAAACTTACCAAAATGTCTTAATGTCTCTATTTTTCAAGATCTCCCTCTAGCATTTATCTTTCTCCTTTTCTGTCATGCTAACCAATTCAGTAGGTATAAGAAGGTACCACAAAGTTGTTTTATTTTGGAATTATCTAATCAATAGTGGTTTTAAAACATTTTTTTCATATGGCTGATTTCCTTCTGAATATTTTTTCTAGTAGTTGCCTGTTAATATCCTTTGATGATTTATCAATTAAAGAATAGCTCTTAACTCACTCCCCTATATATTTCAGAAATGAATCCCATATCAGAGAAACATTCCGGTAAAAAAAAAATTCTTCACTAAAGGGGGAAAAATAGAAAGTTTCATTCTAATTTTGGCCACTTTGGTTTTGTTTGTGCCTTAAAGAATTTGGATATTCTGGCATTTGTGTGTGTATAGAGTGATTAGATAGATAGATAGATAGATAGATAGATAGATTATATATATATGTGTATATATACACACATATATAGTTTTGATATTACTTCATTGTCTATGCTATTTTTATCAAATTGTAATTTATGTGACTATCTCTTTAAATTAGGCCTATTTTTGCTCTTGCATTGTCTGAGATCATGATTTCTATACCTATCTCTTTACCTCAACCTGAAGCATAATAGATTCTGTCCTACCCCCTTATTTTGAATATGTGGCTTTATGTTTTGTGTGTTTCTTGTAAATAAAATATTGTTGTAGTCTGGTTTCTAATCCTTTACATTATCTACTTCTGTTTATGAGTGAATTCTTCACAATTATAATCATAGAATGATTGGTGTGTATTTGCCTCCATTTTATTTTCTTATGTTTATCCTTTTCTCTCTCTTTTTATCCTGTTCCTCCTCAAAAGTCGATTTTGCTTCTGAACATTATCTCCCTTAATCCACTCTCCCTTTTAACACCTCCCCCATCCACACCTATTTCCTTATTGAGTTAAATAGATTTACCTCTTTAAATTAATTCCTATTAGACTGAAGTTCTAGCATTGTCTACTACTCCCCATTCATTTCCCCTCCATCCCCAAAACCCTTCTTTGCATGTATTAGCTATCTTTTTTAAATTCCCTTTGATACATCTTTCCTCCCCCTTCTCCCAATGTATCCCTCTTTATCACCCTTTAATATAAAAAAATTAACTCATCCCAACATAATTGATTCATAATTGGGCAGAATCTCTCTCCACATAAGTACTCCTTCTAACTGGTATAATAATGATAAAATTCTTTATATATATATATATAATCTTCCAAAATAAAAATGTAAACTGTTTAAAAAAATACAATTCTTTATGATTTCTCTTTTATAATTACATTTTTATTCTTCTCGTGATTCTTAGGACTGAACATCAAATTTTCTAATCAGCTCTGGTCTTTCCATCAGAGAAACTTAAAAGTCTTCTATTTAATTAAAATTACATTTTTCCTTCTGAAGAATTACATTCAGTTTTGCTGAAGAGGTAATTCTTTCTTTCAAAGCTAGCTTTTTTACTTTCTAGAATATCATATTCTGAGCCCTCCTGTAAGGGAGCTTCTAAATTTCATGTTATTCTGTCTGTGGCTCCTTGATATTGAATAGTTTCTTTCTCACTACTTGCAATATTTTCTCCTTTACTAAGGAGCTTTGAAATTTGTCTACCATATTCCTGGAAGTTTTTGTTTTGAAATCTCAGGAGTCAATTGTTAAATTCTTTCATTTGCTATCTTAGTCTTTTGTTCTGAGAATCAGGGTTTTTCTTAGAAAAATTATTTAAATAATGGTCATGAATTTCAGGTAGAATGATGAATCTTAAACTATGTCTTATTGATCTGTTTTCTCATTTGTTTTTGTATACCAAGATATTTCATATTTTCTTCTTTTTTCAGTTTTAACTTTGTTTAATTGTTTCTTGATGACATGTAATTATTGGCTTCAACTCAAGCCAGTTATATTTTATAGAATTATTTTCTCCAATGACTTTATTCCTGTCTTCTTATTGGCCCCAATCTCCTTTTAAAGAAGTTAATTTCTTCAGTTAGCTTTTGACTGTCTTTCTCTATTATGCAAATTCTTTTTTAGCTATTATTTTCTTCATTATTTTGTGTGCCTCTTTAACCAAGCTATTTTTCTTTTTTTTATAATTTTCTTTTATCAACATGATTTTTTTTCACCTCTTTCTTTAGTTCTTTTAAAAAAAAATCTGGTTAGTGTCCAATCATTTTTCTTTGTGATTTTGTTTTATTTGTTTTCACATTGTTATTGTCTAATTTTGTGCCTTAATCTTCCCTGTGAATATATTAGCTTTTCATGATCCAGTTTTTTAAAAGTGTTTTTTCTTTATTTGCCAATCTATTTCTTGACTTGGAATTTTATGTTAAAGTTGGACTTTGTTCACTTGGTGGGGAACTGGGGGGTGGAGTGTCCCAAATTTCATTCTTTTCACACTGCTATTTTTAAAGCTAGCTCTTAGGGACTATAAATTTTCAGTGTTTCTAAGGTGGTAGGAAATGGGGAGTGGAGTGGTCACGATTCTCCTGGTTTGTACTCTGGTCTTCACCTAGGAAGGCTTCCTGCTCCCTTGTAGGTTGTAAGAATAAAAGACAGCTGGTAACCAATGTTTGATAGAAGGGAGACAGAGAGAGAGTCTGTATGTGAGTCTCTCTTCCAGCTCTCCTCTGGGCTGAATGTACCCTGGGAGACTTAAGGGGGTGTCACCCCAAAACTGGATGACTTGGGTGATCATGCCACCCCTTAGGAGTTGGGGGCAAGGCTTCCTTATAAGACGAGGTATGTGGTACCCCAATATGATTCTGAATAAAGATGGGGTTCACACAAATCTCCCCTCAATCAGTTAAATTCACAGAGGGTGGTCCAGCTTTAAGATGGAGGCAGCCAGACCAAGTTGCGGTTCCTCTCTCCCTTGTTGTCTCTCAGGCACTCTGGAATGATATCTGACCGATGAATGGCTTTTATTATTCACAATTCAGGGATTGGGGAAAAGGGTGAAGGACAGAGGGATCTGGGGTGTCCTCTTCTCTATTTCTTTGGGGTCTCTCAGGTGGGAACCTTTTGGGGTTCCTACTCCTAAGCTTCTTCCCCCACCCCTTCTCCTTCTGTTTCTCTATTTCTGTATATTCTGTAAAGGAGACTAAGAGATTGCTCTCAAAATGGAGTCCAAAAACTTATCTAACTCGACAGTTGAAGTCTTGATGTGTGAGATGTGATGGAATGGCTTTGATCCAGTAATCACAGCTCCAAATTCCAAAGAAAAATCCTCAGGAAGCCCTTAGGACTGGATCTGAGCTGGGATGTCCTCCTCCTCTCTCCTCACTCCAGAAGACCTCTCTCCCCATTCTTCCTTCCCCAGAGAATCTCCTAGAATCCTCTCTGGTCTCAACTGTCAGCAACTATTAGCAACTCCTTCTTTAGTTCCTTTTGTCCCATCCCCTTTGCACAAATCCCATCTTTACAAGCTGCAAGTGCTCATACTCATGAAACTATAGTCAGGTTCTCTACTCCCTTGCAGTTGTGAGTACTAGTGATACTTTAGTCCTGGAATGTTTCTACACTCCATGTTTCTGAAGATGTTACCTCTTCTAACACAGGTGCCTCCAAGAACCAGTGTTATGCCTGGATAAATCCCCAGCAGCCCCTATCCAGATGTTATAGATTTCTCCTTCCAGCTTCTAAGTTGCCTTGGAATGGAAAAAAATATTTTACTCCAACCTTTTGTTGGCTATGCCATGCCAGAAATAGATTTGATGTTTTCTTTTATTTTACTTTTTTAAATTGTTTTGTTGTGTTATTGTAAAGTTGTTTTGAGTGTTAGGCTTGGTTGTTATTTCTAGTATGAAATATTAACTTCACTCTCATTTTTACATGAATCCCATTATATTCAATACCACAATTTTAAAAACATTCCCAACTGGAGGATATTTATTTATTCCAATTTTGGGCCACCATGACCAGAGCTGCCAAAAATGTAAACTATAATTCCTGAGAAGTGTCAGCTTTAATTATGCATTGAGGAAATAGTGAATGGATGCCCAAATAGACAAAGAAAAAAGAATCATGGAATGAGTGAATTTTCTCAATTGTTCCAGTGGTCTGGGTAATAAAGCAGTTCAAAATTTTATACAAGGTCACAGCAATGCTACATGAGGACACAGACCTAGAGAAAAGGGTCTTAGCACCAGCATGTTCCTGCATTTAAATATACTCAGAAACATCTATATATAGTAGTCTTATAGTGCCAAATATTTGTGTGAAACTTTAAAATTCAATAGAAAATTCTGAATTTTTCTTAATAAGGAGAATTGTTACTCAGTTGTTTATTATTAGACTCATCTTTTAGTCCTAGACATATTTTGTGGATAATACAATAACTGTACATAGATTCAAGAAAATTTTACATTAAATATTTTTGATATAGAATACACAAGAGAAAAATTGACTAAAGGGAAGAGAATAAGCATTTTTATAATACCTATTAGGTTCTAGGTACCTTACAAACATTATTTCATTTGATTCTCACAACAACCTTATAAGGTAAGTGCTGTTATTATCCATATTTTATAGTGGAGAACCCTGAGGCAAAAAGGCTAAGTGACTTTTCTAGGATTACATACCTATTAAGTCTCTGGAACTAGATTTGATCTCAAGCCTTCTAATTTAAGGCCTAGTGAGCTATTCATTATTCCACTTAGGTGTTTAACTAATTAAAAATGAAAAATTTGTTAAGAATATTTTCCTATTCACTTTTTACAATCCAAAGACCTTCAAAATTTTTGTATTTGTCCCACAGTGAGATAGATACTGCTCGAGTGACTTATAAAGAAATCAAATTCCAAAAGATTATATATGACCCAAATACGCTATGTTCTATTAAATTCATTGTTTTTTTTTTTTTTGTTCCAGTTAGCACCTCAGCAATAATATTAAATTACCTTTAAAAGGCTACTGAAGCAATGTAGTCTGAAATGTTTAAACTTGGGTGGAATTCTTTGGGCTACTTCAAACCAAGGAGATTTTAGTATACTGACCATTAAAAATTCAATCTTAATGGACGTCTTAAAAGCAGTTCTGAATCAAAAGAGGAAAAAAGAGAACTAATTATATTGTCCCTCCACACTTACCTATAGGAATTATCTCTGCAAATGCATGAGCACGAATTATCTGGCTTACTTGAGAAATCACAGATCATTTTGTCATATAAACTAAATTTTTTAAAGACTATTTCACTAAAAATAATATGACATCACATGGTTGATATCACAGTCATCTTCATTTTAATGTATTGAAATAAATGATTATTTTACTATATTGTATAATTCTATCAGTTGTCATAGAATTTTATACAAACATCCACATGAAAATCTCATTGCTGGTTATCAGCATGAGAGACCATTTTTTACCTATATATACTTTCTCAGTACTTTCCATATATTCTGTGTATTAACTCTGTACATAATGGAAAGAAGACCAATTTCAGAAGTAGGAAGACTGGTTTCAAATTCCAACTATGTCATCTATTGGCTATATGACCCTGGGCAAGTTACTTAGTCTTTTAATGCCCAACACAGCAATTTTAATCCCTAAATTTTAGTGAAATTTCCTGTCTACAGTGATGGAGGGAGTCTCTACAGGAGTTTCTTTTGTTATTCAAGTAATGTATAACATTCCTGTGCCCTGGAAAATACATCTGTATTTCCAGTTTTATATATTATAACATGTACTTAAAACATATGTACATATAATATCATGTACATTTTAGGTACATGATATTATACATATATATATGTATATATATATATATTCTAGTTTTTATGTAGTCTCAGTTGTGTTCAATTTTTCATCACCCCATTTGGGATTTTTTTAATTTAAATGTTTTTATATTTTAGAAAAAATTTTTCTATGGTTACATGATTCATGTTCTTGCTTTCTCTCCCCC
>NC_058132.1:573497358-573522313 GCF_016433145.1 Gracilinanus agilis
GACATACATTTCCACTGGTTTCTTCATGTGTCATCAATCAAGACCTATTCCCTTATTATTGATAATTGGTCTAGGGTGGTCATTAAGAGTCTACATCCCCAATCATGTCCTCATCAACCCAAGTGTTCGAGCAGTTTATTTTTTTCTTCTCTGTTTCCTCTCCTGCAGTTCTTCCTCTGAATGTGGGTAGCATTCTTTTCCGTAAGTCCCTCAGAATTGTCCTGGGTCATTGCATTACTGCTAGTACAGAAGTCCATTACATTCTACTTTACCACAGTGTATTGGTCTCTGTGTACAATGTTCTTCTGGCTCTGCTCCTTTCGCTCTGCATCAATTCATGGAGGTCTCTCCAGTTCACATGGAATTCCTCCAGTTTATTATTCCTTTGAGCACAATAGTATTCCATCACCAGCACATACTACAATTTGTTCTTGACAGAGATACTGGAGTGATTTGTCATTTCCTGCTTTAACTCATTTGACAGCTGAGGAAACTGAGGCAAATGGGGTCAAATGACTTGCCTAGGATCCCACACAGCTAAAAAGTATCTGAAGCTGGTTTAAACTTGGGTCTCCCTGATTCCGGGTCTGGCGCTCTACCCACTGTGCTACCTAGGCATTCTAAGTGTATAAGATATACATGTACGTGTCTATATGATTCAAATATGAACCCTTAGCATATGGTCTATTATTCAGTTTTGTCATTATTAAGCCATGACTTTGCAGCTCGACTAAACTAAAAACTCAGCCCTCACCCATTTATTAAGAGCTTCTCTTACTTTCCTTCTGGGTCTCTGACGGCGCAGAGTTATTGAGCCAGCCCCTGGCTGCTTCAGTACTCCAAACATTCAATCAGATTTATTATTGAGTAGTCAAGCTCAAAGCCTAAAGCCGGCTGTCAATGTGGATCTCATCTTTAGCAAAAGAAGAGAGCAGGCGTGATGATTCCCTGTCAGTGTCCAAACAGACACAGTATTACAAGGCTTCCCACAGGCACAAGGGCAAGATGGAAGGCTTGGAAGAAGCAGCAAATAACAGGAATTGTTCCACCGTAGGAGTCGCTCCAGAACCTCCCAGTTTCGTTGTCCCAAACCCCCCGAGAGTCAGGGGAAGCTGGCCGGGGTCAAACCCAGATGTTGTCCCTTCCCCCAACTCCGTAGATATGCCTTTATTCATGGCATGCGGAGATTTTAATTGAAAATGATTAAAAATGTAATTAAAAGGTTGAACTGTAATGTTAACATGCTTTTAGTTTGACATAATTTCACTAATCTTGCAGAATTTTGCAAAGTAATCAACCATCACAAAATCCTGTATTAATAAATGGCTATTATTTCACTGTTTTTAATGAGGACACTGAACCACAAAGTAATTAACTTGAGAAAATTAAGCATTATTAAGGGCAGTTGTTCTGGCTGTAGCAAAATTTACTAAAGCTTCCATGCAATGCACCTGCTTTTTCCATGGACTCATTTACCCTATTTGTCTCTAATCCCACATGGGTTATGCCTTGTATGACCCTCAGAGAGGCAGCCTACTTTCTCCTACTTCTAAAGAGCAAAAAGGTGACCCATTATCATAACTGGCATCCCACAGGGCCCAACAACTCATTGCTCAACCCCGATGTGCTCCCAGCTTCCACCTACAACACCCGGAGGACTCGGGAAAAAAGAGCGGCGTGAGTCAGGCAACTTGTGGGATGCTCTAAGGCTAATTAGGTCTAATGATTTAAATTAGTCATAAAAATTACCATGGATCCACATGCACATTGTGTGAAATAAATTTGGTGTGGCCCAAAAGAACTACATTGGGAAAAAAGTTCACTCTTATTTAGTAATCAAAAAGCAATAACATATAACGATGTTGTGCCCAGCATCACCATGCACTATCAGGGAATCTGAGTAATCTCATCTCTGACATTACTTACCTGTTTGTTAAACAACTCATTTATCTACCCTGGTCCTCAATTTCTTCAAATGTAATAGTTGGAAATTAGGAAAAGTAACTTTTGAAATCTTTTCCCCACTTTTCTGAAACTATAAACCAATTCTAATA
Organism: Gracilinanus agilis; assembly: GCF_016433145.1. Lineage (NCBI taxonomy): Eukaryota > Metazoa > Chordata > Mammalia > Didelphimorphia > Didelphidae > Gracilinanus > Gracilinanus agilis. The sequence goes on from NC_058132.1 coordinate 573,499,413, forward strand.
TTGAGGGTACACTTCTGGGTAGAAGGTGTGGGGATGCTAGATGTATTTCCTTTCTTTAATGATCCTCTCTGCTCTTGACCTTTGAAGAAGGTTCACAGTGGCTCATTCACAAGGGATCCTACTCTTTCATAAGAGAAAGGATAAAAAACAACTTTTCTCAAAAATTTTGGTTCATAATAAAGCATATAGCAAGAGCCCTGGGAAGAATCTGTTGAAATCATTCAACAGGAATTATTAAACACTTATCATATTTGAGGCGCAGCATCAAACATTGTATATATAAGGAAAGGCAAAAATTGCCCTTTTCCTGAAAAACGTATACATTCTAGTGAAGACCAGGAGAAGAAATATGTGAAAGTAACTAGGGATACAAAAACTATATACTAAATAAATGGGAAGCAATTTCAATGGAGTAGAGGCAGTCATGTTGTGTTCTTATTGAGTCTTTTTGAAGTTTTCTCAATAAAGATTATGCAGTGGTGGTCATTTCCTTCCCGAGCTCATTTTACAAAAGAGGAAACTGAGGCAATCAGGGTTATAGTAAGTTGTCCAGGGTCACACGGCTACTAAGTACCTGAGGCTAGATTTGAACTGTTCTTCAGACCTAATAATTCTTGCAGGCCCAGATGATTCTTCCTGATCCTTGAGCCTGCACTAGACTGGTAGTAAGGGACATATCACATAGATTCTATGAAGATGAAATCAGTAGGCCATTAGTCTTGAAAACATCTATTAGGTAGAGGGGAGGGTATAGAGAGAACATTCCATGCATGAAATTCAACCAGAGAAAATACATGGATACTGAAGATGCTATTTTATGTGTAAGATACAGCAAGAAGATCAGGGTTGATGGATCATAGAAGGTATGAAAAAAAGATGAATTCAAATAAGATCTTCATGGTCAAAATTCCAAATGGCCACCTATGCTTCATTTAATGATGTAAAAACTGTCTATGGAATGTTTACCCTATGCATAGGACAGTGAACACCTTACTAATCAACATTCTATTAATTTCTGGCCATATTAAAACAAAACAAAACACCAAATCACTAACCATTATGTGATTTCATCTCTTTAAGTAGGATTCTAAATATAGCCACTTTAGATTGGCTTACATTTATCTAAATGTTCTAAAACAACAATGCAATGAATGGGGTGGGATTGCCTCCTTAAAAAATGTATTTCTAGAGCTACTAAAAAACTGGTATTTACAAAATAGTTGATAAAAATATTCCTTTGAATTGGATAAGAAGGAAGGTAACAGGGACAATTGTCAAAAGACTTGGTATTAAGATGTTATTCAGATTTGGTTTCTTTCTCTCCTGCAGAATTAGAGACTTGGACCTCTACATTTTTAGTTTCTCCATTTGCTGCAGGTAAGTCATCTTCTTCTTGGTTAGTCCCTTGTGCTTGTTTTCCTTTTGCTCCATTTTTTCCTTTTGTGTGAACGTTTTTTGTCCTCACATTTATCCTTCCTTGTTGTCTTTTTGGGCTTAGGTTCAACCTATGCAAGAACTGGTTTAGCTGATAATATTACTGACCTCCTCTTGCGCTGCTCTCTTAGTTCCCCCTCTGCAGAGTTGACCTTCCTCTTGGATATCTCAGCTGTGAGTAGGGATCAGCTAGGTCCCTCTTCTCAGAAAAGGATGAGCACCGCAAGTGACTTGGATCTAGGATCCGAGGGAAAGGACCCTGGATAGGAACCCTTCTTCTCAAGCAGGGCTCCTGGGCCTCGAAGCCCTGCTGCCTCTGGGCTGTCAGGACCAGAAAAGTAGGTTTTAGGAAAGAAAGAATAAAAGAAACAAACAAACAAACAACAACAACAAAAAAAAACCTGTTGAGACTGTCAATTAAGAAATCATTAGTGACTTTGGAGAGAGAGTTTTCAGTTGAATGAAAGAATCAAAAGCTAGATTTCTGAGGGTTAAGAAGAGAATAAGAGGGGGGAAAAACAACAGAGGGAACAAACATAAACAGCTTTCTTAAGGAATTTAGACAAGTACGAGTAGAGAGATATAGAATAACAGCGATTTGAAATTGTCAGATCACATAAATATTTGCCAATAACAGAAATATTGCCGGGATTCATATCTAGGTCTTCCCAAAGAGAAGAATAAAAAGATACTCAATGTAGATAAAGATATGATAGATAGAAGAGGCATTTATTAAGCACTCATTCTGTGCTTAATAAATGCGGCAAGCACTGAGAATTTAAATAAAAACACTAGAGATATAAAACAGAGCTAAAAAGCATAGACTTTACATTCTACTCAGCAAAGACATAAAGGGGAGTTAAAAATCAAGAGGGGAGAGAAAAGGAGACAGTTGGAAAATCCAGAGAGTCAGGAGTGTTATTAGGAAAGAACTGAACCAAGGCTAGCCCAGAAACAACTTCAAATGGAAATACTTGACAGGAATTCACCAATGGAAGCAAGGCACTGGTCATATAGCAAGCTATATCCATGATGAGAAGACAGATATCTAGGACAGAATCTACTCCAGTTGCAGTATAAGTCATATATTGAATAGACATTTATTTCCTGTAAAAGAAACAGAGAGAAAGGGAGGAAGGAAAAAGGAAGGAAAGAAGAAAGGAAGGCAGATGAACAATTAGGTCTGGTTGCCTTGAATCAGTCTCAAATCTGCATGAAACTAATTAGAGATTTGCAGGTAGAGAGAACTCTCTCATTTCGAAAGATCTATTGACTCCTTTTTTCTTCTTTCAGAGAAAACAAACAATTCCTTTACAACAGCAAAATTTTATTGTTTAAAAGTATGCATGTCCTTTATTGCTGAGCCAAAATAGGCTCAATTAGCCAGGCAGTTATGCACAAGAGTCGAAAACCAGTTAACAGGATCAGCCAGAACCAAAAAGATCAATTTGGGGTATGCTTGCTATGATAGGTTTCCTTCCATACTATTTGATTCTATGATACTGAATAAAATTCTGGAAATGTAGTGTAAATATTTCATTGTTCAGATGAAGCAATGCAAGTTCATGGAGTTTTGTGGGTCTGATTTAGTTTGCACAGGTAGTATTAAAGATTGAGTTACTTCTTTCTAGACTGTAGACGTGCTGGGCTCATTTAGTGTAACAATACAAGTCCATTTACTCTCTTTTTTTCCCCTATAGCTTCTGCAGCATGAGGATTTAAAATTAACAAGTTGAAATAGAATCATTAATATAACAAATCTCAGGTTTTTAACATCCTTTGCATCATGGACTTCTGTGGCAGTCTGATAAAAGCTTATGGATCTCTTTTCATCATAATATTTTAAAATGCACAATTAAATGCATAAAAATCAATGATAATGAAATACAACTAAATTATTTTAATTATGGTAGAGTCATATAGTGATATATCTAATAGTGAATCTACTAACCAGTTATCTCAAAGCAGTGATGGGTTTCAAATATATTTTGTTATATCTACAGTAATTGTAATGTGATCTGAAAATATTTCATTTGGCAGAAAAGTTACAGGTACTGACAATGTTAATATTCTTTATTCCCTGCATTCATAATTGAAAGAAATGCTAAATATCTGTTAGATTTTGGTAGAAACAAAAATGTCCTTTTGTCCCCATTAAAGTTCACAGACCCCATGAAATCTACCATAAACCGAAAAAGTCCTTGGACTCTGGATTAGGAAATCTTATAGTAGATAATTTAGTAATATATTGTGCATTTAGGAAGGAGGCAAAGGAAAGAAAACTCCGTATGGGCTAAGCAATGTCTGAAAATGATGTCAAGAATAGAAAGAACAAAGCTATCTGGATTCTCAGTGTATGATGGCAGAATAATAACATTTATATATGATTAATAATGTATAGAGAAAGGTTCAGGAAAAACTAAATAAATAGAAATTATGGTTTCTACATTTAAGAACTTTACAATATATTTTGGAAGATATAAAATCAGAGCTCACACAAAATTTACAAAACTTCGGAATATTTACCCAATAATTTATCAATGAGTGCTAAATTAATCTGAATACAAATGCATTGGGCAGATATATGTAGCTGCTGATTAGAATAGAAATAGATGATCATACTACTTATGAAATATTGACATGACATTAATAAGCTGAGGAAGACTGGCCAAATCTTTGTAGGTCATTCTTTATGAAACACTGCTATGTGTAAGTTGATGGTTGCTAATATATTTTCCTTCATCTGAGCTCACTTTTTCTTTAAATGTCATTTGCCCTTATCTTTATCTTTAATCACACACACCTTTCTATCTTGCAGACTATAAAATCCCGAGTCATATTAATTTCTCTGTCTTGTCACTTCACAAACTGTGGGACAAAACAGTTTGTAACTTCTACTTTATCAAAGTCAGTATATGCTCCATTCAAATGGTTACCATCCTATTTTAGTTCTAGTTCTAGTACAGTTCTAGTAATATCCTAACTGGCATCATTATCTATGATCTCTCTGTTCTACTATGTCTTACACTGTCACCTAAGTAATCTTTCTAAAACCCAATTATAATCCCAATACTTCTCAGCTCAAAAAAATATGTCATTGGCTGCCTATTACTTACTGAGCAAAATTCAGTTTCTTTGGTTTAAAACACAAAATTCTTCATTATTTTGTCCCAGTTCATTTCCAGCTTTATTTTTCATGACTTGCTTTTATAAACTCTACACTTCAAATAAGTTGGTCTGTTTATTTCCTGTGATAAAAATTTCTTGCTTCAATGCCTACATGATATGCCATTTTCTTAAAATTCTTTCACTGTAATGTTCTTCTTCATTCTTTTAGTTTAACACATCCTTCTTCAACCCACCCCTCCTTTTAGATAAGATTCACGAATAGTTACTATAATATAAGGCAAAATATGATGCTAGCAAAAGAAAAGTAGAAAGTGCTATGAGATCTTAGAAATTATATCTGGCCCTGAAATGAAACCAGGGAGTTTATTTTACCTAAATATTTTCTTCCCCCAGCATATAGCAATGTTCACTATTAAACATCTACTAAATATTTTAATAAATAAATGTTTTTGAATAAATGGATTTAAATGAATTTCAGAATTTTTAAAGCAAATTAATATTGGAGTAACTACTGGACAGCAGACCTGCCAATTTTTTTAATTGAACAAAATTATTAACTGAACATAAATATTTAAGGGAAATAGAACTTATATTTTAAAATGAAAATATTTAGTGAAAATAAGGTCATGACAAAAATATTATGTTTCTGAATAAGATCTCTAAGATTTTGCTAAATGTTTACTATATCCCAAGCCTGAAACAAAACAAAACAGAAAATCAAGATGAATCCTGCTCTCAAGGAGCTCACATCATAATTACAAAAGACAACAATATATTAATTTCAAAGCAGAGGACCAAGGAATCCATGTGATAAAAAAAGAAGGTATATGAAAAGGTCTTGTGGACTTTGGGGAGCAATGGTAGATCAGCTCATTTTTGCCCAGTGACTTTTGGGAAGGGGCTAATGGGCTTGGAGGATTTCAGTGGACCAGAGGACTGGAACATGCTTTGTTAGTTACCTAATAAAAGATAAATTTTAAATAGCCAAGCCTATTTCTTCAGCAGTTATAGTCTCATCTTCCTAATTCTGGCAGTTCTTTTTTCCCCCTGCTCTCCTAATTATGTCTTCTGGGGAAAGGGAATATGTATCATTCTAGCTTCCAATTTGCATCATCACACTGCCTTCTCCTCTTTAGCTTCTAAAATTACTTTAGTAGTGAAGATTTTTACATAGCTACTTCTCTTTAACCTCAAACTTAAGGAAAATCCCAGAGGTTCTAAGTTAGAAGTACTGGAACATTTATTTCTAGGACAGAGGACAGAAATTAAATGGAGTTGGCTGTTCAGGGGACCCAGCTGTGACTGTCATGGGAATCCTCAGTGAGCAGTCACAATTTTGGTCATTACAATGTGTAAATTGCTAGTACAGTGCTCAATAAGTCAAGTTTATTTCATATGGATAATGGAAGAAAACCTCATCCATTGGAGATTTACTTCCAATTCTTCTGGGAATGAAAACAAACTATGAACATATAATTGAGGACTGTCCACTTACAGTCTATTATCATCCATAAATTGGAAATGCGAGTGTGATGATATTCAGTTTATAAAGAAAACTGTATTCTATTGAAAAATATGTGAATGTTTCCTGAAGTATTTTCTGCAAAAAGTGGTTGAATGAGATTGTAGAACTAAAATTAGATAAGATAATAATGACCTAGTCCTTTCATATCTTTTATTTGCATAATGGATTACTTCCCCCCACTTTGTTAGCTAATAATTCTCTCTGATGCATTTTCTTTGACTTACAAAGAGTACATTCTCATTTACAGAATTTTCATGACATGCTTTTCAATAATTTAGAGTACGCAACAATTAAAAAGTTTCTTCAAAAGTCAAGAATGGCCATCTAAATCAACATTTTAATCACAGTATATCATGAAAGCTTAATGAAAGAATATCAGTCGTCACTTTTACTACATAAAAACTCTTTACAATAAACCTTTTTCAATTATCTAGAATAGATGAAAATTGAAAACTGGCCAAATCACCAAGGAGAGCTTTTCAAAAATAGTCCAATTTTAAAGAGATCAGACTGGGAAACTAAAGATAGGAAATATACCTTTAAAGTAAATGAGTGTTATTTTTGAAGGAACAGTGAAAAGACAAATTAAAAGGAGTAATTAAGCAATTTTATAATACTTTTAAAATTGCCTAATACAGAGGAAAAGGAGGTGGAGAAGGAAGAGAAGTAGTAAAAGAAGGAGGAGAAGGAGAAATTTTATATCATGTAATCCAACTCCATTTCAAAAAAAAAAAAAAGGAAAGTGAATCTTGGAGAGGTCACATGAGTAAAGTGGCAGAATTTATGCTGCGTTTCAGGTTTCCTGAATCTCATTAATCTCCCCAGAAAGATTAAATAAGTTCAATTAATTTTCAATCACATAAGAATAAGAACTATGCCACATTGGAAATGTCTTCAAGGAGAGAAAATCTGATGTTTAATACTATATCCATTTCTTAGAGAGTGGCAATGGATTAAAACATGCAGAATAAGCCACAAAATTTTAAACCTGGTCGATGAGAGATTTCTTTTGCTTGCCAATGTATATTTATCAAAAAAGTTTTGTTTTGTTTTTCTTTCCTAGTTTAGGGGATTGGGATTTAGAGGGAAATAAAAATGTATGTTAACTAAAAATTAATTTTAAAAAAGAATGCCAAATATGTCTAGCAGGTTGATTTAGTTCATAACAAAATGACAAAACATGTTAAGATATTTAAGTAATTGTTCTAATCTAGCAAATTCCAAACAGTATAGCGTGAACCCTGTCGCTTCAAATAATTTGAATAGGAATCTATAAGAATGATTTGATCCTTGGGAATATCAATGTACTCTCTCAAATATTTGTAATTCCCAGTTCCTCAACTTGCTCATTTTTCATGGCCTAGTCTTCCACTGTATCTCAGTTACACACACATATGATCACACTCTTACTATTACCATTACTGATAAATATTATACTTCCATGTTTATAAATTCTGAAATTTCCTTTTCTAATAAAAATTGATTGGCTTTACATGATTCCTATTGCTTTATGATCAGTGAATCTATTAATATTTATTAAGGACTTCTTTGTGGCAGGCACTACTTTAAGTATTGTTAAGATAAAAAGAAGGAAAAGACAAGCTATGCTTTAAGGAGAGTACAGTCTAATTGGGGAGACAGAATGCAAATAAATCACACATACACACACACACATAATTTTATACACTGAATAAAGGTTGTTTATCCTTTGTTTTAGAAGCGAACCAGTGACATCATGGATGATATCTTGACTCTCACATTAATTGTTTTTAAGTGAAGCAGATTTGAACAAAGTTATCATTTTTATTCTCTTTTCCAGTCATCAAAGTCCAGTGGAAAAACAAGTCAGAATGACCAGCAATGGCCTGAAATGCAATGGATGACCTTGGCATCTTCAATATCTGATGAAGCTCTAAGCACTACACAACATTTGCTTTAGCCTTCTTCAGAGCCATTGAAATAAATTTTTCTGTACTGCCCATTCTACCAGAGGTAGTCTTTACATGCTTGGTATAGATATCCCATTAACTCACTGATTGATTTGAAGCTTGGCATTTACTCGTGAAGTGGCTTGGTCTACCTGGCGAGACAGGTTGACTAAGGTGTAGCTCTTGCTATTCCTTTGATGTTTTTATTTATACTTTGTCATTTTTATGTTTTTACATGTCAATACAATTTTAAAAAATCAGTTTCTGACATTTTGTGAGCTATGTTTTCTCTTCCAACTCCTCCAACTCTTCCACCTCTTCCCCAAGATGGCAGGTAATTCATTCACAGTTGAGCATCATGCATTATACAATATTCTCCTGGCTCAGCTCACTTCACTTTCCATCACTTCACATAAATCTTTCCAAGGACTATTTTGCATGAATGCATGTGTAAGTGCAAGTATGTGTGTGTGTGTGTTCAACATGTCTTATGTCACATTCCATTGCACATGCTACAGCTTCTTGGAGATCCATAGTGGAGAGTTGGGTGAAAGGTGGACAGATAAGGTGGATAAGCAACCTTGAAAAGGGCTCCACCAATTGTCACAATTAGGGGTGCTGGATCTCATTAAACACTCCAAATATCCCACACAGAATAAAAAGGAAATTATTAGAGTTTAAATGGTACAATTAAGACCAGTTGGGGAAGGCTTCTTAGAGAAGGTGAGATTTTAGTTGGGACTAAACTATGTCACGGAGATCTGTAATCAGAATGGAAGAGGGAAAACATCCCAGGAACCAGAGACAGCTGGAGAAGGAGTGTCTTGACCACCATTCCTTTGACTCCTAACTTCATTCCCAGTCCATCAATCCTGTACTGTGTACTCTCTCCTCCCTTTCTCATCTTGACACAATAATGAACTAGTTCAACTCTTCCCTCTTCTCTTCTCTTGAATCATTTGCCTTTTTACCCCATATATATGTAGTGTCCTGTTAATTCTCAGCTCTCATACTACTACCCACCTTCAATCTTGCTTACATAATGCCAAATATAGCAGAGGGAAAATCACAAAACTATTATCAGACTTCTTACACTTTCCTCAGCCCTTATATACCATGAAATCCAGTCATACAGGATTATTTGCTGATACTTGAACAATACATTCCATTTCTCAAATTTAAGCATGTTCACTGGTTGTCCCCCTTTCCTTTAATCCTTTGCCCTTTTAATTCTGTCTTCTTGGCTTCCTCTAACTTTCAGTAAAAATCCATTTTCTATAGTAAACCAATAACTGATTTAGTTGATTATCTCCAAATTATATATTTCTAGTTCGTGCAATGGTCTTCACATGTTGTCTCTTCCCATTGGTTTTTGAACTTCTTGAGACAGGAACAGTGCTTTGACTTTCATAAATTCCCAGCTTTGAGCATAGTGTCTGGCATATAGAAGGTGCTTAATAAATGTTTATTGATAAGCTAACTTCTGGTCAAATTTTCTATGTTAAAATTAAATGTGAACTCATGATTGAAGAATCTTTAAGTACATATGTTTATAAACCTCTATTTCCTTCCAAATTTTCCCCACCATCCAACTTTATCACGATGGTGATAAAAATATGTAGAAATTACATAGTACTTAAAGTTTTATGAAGTGCTTTACAGATATTTCCTCAAATTATCCTCACAACTACCTTTGGGCACAGTGCTATTATTATTCCAATCTTAGAGATTTGGGAACTGAGGCAGGCAGAGATTAGATAATTTGCCTAGGATCACACAACTAGTAAGTGAACTTGAATCTTCCTCACTTCAGGTCCAAAGTTCCATCCACTGAAACATCTAGCTGTCTGTGCCCTTCAACCTTACAATTAAAATTTACAGATTCTGTCAACATATGCCAATACCAAAAAGCATCCTGTAACCAAATTTATTTGAAAAATATTTTTATCTTGACATGATGAAGATTTTTAATTTCATCACTTATAATTTAATTATATATTATTGCTTTTCAAATATGTTCAACTTTTTGTGATCCCATTTGGAGTTTTCTCCAACTCATTTTGTAGAGGAGGAACTAAGGCAAACAGAGATAAACAATTGATCCAGGATCACACAGCTAGTAAGCATCTACAGGAGGATTTCAACTCGTGATGATAAGTCTTCTTGATTCCAAGCCCAGTGTTCTATCCACTGGGCCATCCAGCTGCCCTGAAATTGTTTACTTAGGCAGGTATGTATATATGGTGCTTAATGAATATTTATCAATATGACAAAAAGTAAGAGTAACCCATAATGATAAGTGTAGTTTGTCTTCATTTTATAAATCACAGTCTTCTGTATGTTTAATGTTAGGGACATTTAAGGTTAAGGGAACTCTATTAACTAGAATACCTTAACTTAGTTGAAGTGAGAAGGCAATCATTCAATAACACGAAATAAGGGGTAAGAAATATTGCATTTAAGGGCTGGGATATATGTGTTTAGGAGAGAAAAGGACTCTGAAAAATAGCAATGAAATAAGAGACAGCATAGAAGAATAGATAAATGGTCTCAGGATTAAAAACAAAACAAGAACCTGGGTTTAAAAATCCCCTTTGCCACATAACCACATACTTTGCATTTGACATGGAGATATTTCCTTATCCTTCTAAACAATTTGTTAAGACTACAAGTTGTAGAAAAGGTATCAATTTGTATTGATGGAGGAATATCATTTCTATAACAATGCAATCATAATTCTGGAGGCACATTGAAGACAGACACAGTAATAGACTGTACCAACTTAATAAAAGACTCCTTTTATATTTAGCATTTAAAAGGAAGGAAGGAAAATATGAAACTCTGGTCTAAGGAAAGCTATCATAAAGTGTCTGACCTAGTTTCATAGCAGTCATTTTTATTAAATCATAGATTTTTAGCTTTGCTTTAATGTCTTGTTAAAAATAACTTAGAAAATAGAATTTACCACTAAATAAGAATATTTAATTTGCTCAATTTTTAAACTGAAAAATGTGCCAATGTCCCTTAAGTTATAATCATAGACATTTATTTATATAATAATATATTGTCTGCCCCAAATCATGAAGCATATCACATGTTATAAATAGCTTATATGCATCTCTTATTAAAACTAGATATTTGAGTACTAAATGGTTTACATATATATCTAATACAAAATATTAATACAGCTATGTCAATATAAAATCATAAAAATAGAAACTGTTTTTTAATCCTTACTAGTGCAGTATCAGTATGAGTAAATGTAGTATATCCTGAATCATGGCTTTTAAGTTACTTGACCAAAAATTAGGGGGTAGCCTTGGGCAATAAAGCGAATTCTCTATCTCTCTCCCTGAACATTGTGATGCCCTAGAGATTTTCTGGTTGTAATGAGTTCATAAAGTCAGCATAAAGACCCACTTTCATTAGTGATTAAATTAAGGAATGTACTATTTTTTTCCTGTCTTATAATTACTTCACTATCTTAGATGACAGGTTTTGCTGATTCTTTCTAGCCAGTTTATCCAAAATATTACTTGAATAAACACCACCACCATGCTTAGAAAGGGTTTTTTATTTATCATTTTTATACACAAACAGTTCATGCCCTCAAGGAACTTATTTTCCACTAGATAGAATTGGTTTTCATGATAAGTTTCAATTTTATTTTCCAAGTTAGTAAGTGTAGAAGTTCTCCATGACAAGCAATATCCAAGGGTGTTAATATAGTGGGTATACTCAATACTATGTGTCATTATCTGAAAATAAAGAAAATAAAAATGGATTAACACATTCACTTAAACAGTTTTAAATAAATGTTGATTAGTTGGTTAGTAAGGTCAGAGTATACCTGATTGAGTTTTAATGTGTATGCAAATATTATACATGTATGTAATATGTGCATATATACATTTAATCCATTTTGTAAAGTTTATTTTATTTTATTTTCCAACAACAACTATTTATTTTCTTTTCCTCCCACCTCCCCATCCCTTATAGGAAAAATCAGGAAGAAGAAAAAAAGGAAGAAAGAAAACACTTGTTACTAATAGAACTAATAAAAATCCAGCAGGAAGTTTGTTTGTTTTGAATTAAAAACTCTGCAGTATTTTTAAACCCTTATATTCTGTCTCAGTATCAATTCTAAGGCAAAAAAATGACAAGGGCTATGCAATCTTGGTTAAGTGACTTTCCCAGGAACACATTGTTAGGAAGTGTCTGAGACCAGATTTGAGCCCAGGTCTTACCAACTCCAGGCCCAACACTATCTGCTGTGCTACCTAGTTACCTTTCCTCAAAAAATTTTGAACTTTACTTATTCCCATTACTTATATTCCTATTGTAATGATGATTTGAGGATGTTACATTTAAATCTGCAACACCTAAGTTATTCCTTTATATATAAATCTATAGTGTCATATCAGGTGAATAGCATTTTAATTAAGTACATTCAAAAATGCCTTCAAGTCTCAAAATAGGAGTTGTTTCTTGTGAACATGTTACCTCTAGGGTATGGAGGACCATGAAAGAAGTCACAGTCATGCAATATCCATTCAAATGGATATTGACTGGTTTATAATGTCTGTTGCAGACCTAATCTATCTTTTCTACATTCTTGTTTTTCTGCTGTTTCAAGTTATATGAATTTGCAGGATAATAATAATAATAATAAAAAAAAAACAACAAAGGATCCATGAGTCCAATATGTGATTTGTTAAAGCTCCTTAAAGGGTATGACAACTGTAACTTTCCTTGTCTACATAAAAATCTATAATTCCAATGTATACTTACAATCTTAAAACCATGATGAAAAGTCTATTTTAATCTGTAAAATTATAGCTATTATATATGAAATATTTATTGTTTTGAATAAATACAATGTTCTTCTTTTGAAACACTTTTTGTTGCCCACCCTCTTTTTTATGTCAATACTTTTACTATGTAATGTGTTTCAAAACCATTTTAATAAAGTTTGGAGTCAACTGAGACCTATCTTTTTTCTTTAATGCATTACAATGTTCATAATCGATTTCTTCTGTTGAACAGAAAAATTGGTGACTTAATATTTAGAATGAAGCCTGAAAATTTCTCAAAGATCAGCTCAGTTCTCTTTAGGTTAACACAAGAGCACTGGCAAGTATTCACTAATTGGTAAATGGATGGATGGCCTGGACATGGACTTTGGCCTACAGCTATGAGAGAGAAAACACACTCCTTTCATTTGTTCACTACATTATTTATAGTCATTTGTTTTCTCTTCTTGCTAGCTGCATTGCAAGCTCCTATTACCACACTGCTGACTTAGGAACACTGAAATGCCTGAGCCTCTAGATCAGATGAAATGGCCCCACGTAGCTCAATTTAACAGTCTGCAAAGCTGGCGTAACTTGGATATTGTTATGGGCTAGTGAACAAGAGTTCTTAAAATTAACTCAAATTAAAAGTTCCATGGGGTCCCCTTCCCTTTTTGAAGGACTTTTCCAAAATGTTACTTTAGGTAAATGCCAATTTCCTAATACAAATTGTGTTAAAGTAAAGAATCAAAGTAGATTGCAGAGACCTAGAATTACAAAGAAAAAAAAAAAGATTAAATTATCAGTTCATTTAGCCTGCAAAATTTAGAAATTTAAGATGTTGATAGATTAAAAATAGTTCCAACAAAATCCAAGTCAGATTACTATTAAAAAGATATAAAACATACTATTACACTCAGAGATTTAATACTTTTATTAACTATAGTAAGATATTAACTTCCCTTAATTTTTCTATTTTGGTCCCTTGGATCCTCTTCAGTTCATTGGACTTAAAGCAGAATATTGAAAAGAACCAAATGGAAGAAAACTAGCTTTGAAACAATATTGTGAGCAGCTTGCTTCACCTGAAACTCATTGGAAGCATCTGATTTAATCCCCTTAATAAGTGCATGGACAGGTCTAGTAAAGCTGAGGTCACAGAATGAAAATCACAGGGGGTGATTAAGGGATTGGCTTTCTTTCACTTTTATCCTTTCCTTATCCATCAGTTGGTCAGGCAAGCTTGGCTGAACAATAGATTGTGCACACCACATAATCCTGGGTGTTATTTAACATAAAAATACATGTACCATGCTTAAAGCATTTATAAGATGTTACAGAGTATGCCGGTAAAAAATTATATGGTAAAAGGCATGGTCATGTAAATTTTAAAACATAAATTTTCATATAGTACCCAAGGCCACTCTACACATGCCTCACTTGCACACATAGGACCCCAGTTTGCTGCCCCAGATTCTAGATACTTTGTGGGTCAAAATCCTCTCCAAACTATGGCTCACAAACTCTACCAATATAGATATTTTGTTATTTTTCCCCTGCATAATTATCTTTATTGGTCATCCAAAGGATACTTTTAGCTCAAAGCAAATTCATTTAATGGACCCAACATAGCAATAAAAGAACAGGAAAAAAGATTGATCTGGTGTTCAGTTTCCCACCAATATACACAATCAGTGGGAGGATTGAGCATATATATTGATCATTGGTTGAGCATACACAGCTAAGAACTCTGTGTGGCCATTGGTGGCTCACTTATCCAATGCTGCAGAAATGCCATTGTCTTGCTCTGTGCTTGGCCTGCTACCTTTCGGATATTTTTTTCCATTATGCTATATGGGAATCCTATTTCTAACATAGCTCATATTCAGCTATCCAGTTAGTTTTGCAATACCTTCTTTAAGTCACAGAATATCATCAAAATATCTTTATTTTCTAATCTATCCTCCACACTGAATTAATGTTCTTAAAATAACAGACTGACCATACCACTGTTCCAAAAGACTTTGATGGTTTCCTATTCTACCTGGATAAAATACAAACTCCAGGTCCACAATTTGGCTTCCAGCTGCCTTTCAGGAATTTCATATTGTCTTCATGCAATCATCATTCTAGTCAAATTGAAAATTTAACTATTTCTATTATGTAATGTTTCACCTCCCATATATGAACCTTTGCCCAAGTGGCCCCTATTTCTGAAATTCTATTCTACTCTATTCTACTCTACCTCTAAGAATTCTAAACTTCCTTTACAGCTCAATTGCCAAATAGTTCCTAACAACGTTTACTTCTTTCATTATCCACAACCCCTAGTTATTTGAACACTCTTCACCTACTGTTAGGGACCTATCTCATGATCCCTCAATTAAATTCCTATGGAGCTTAGAATCTTGTGATTTAGACATCCTTACCTGAATCTTATTCTATTCATAGATCACCAATTTGTCAATGTTTTGGGTTTAGGGCGAAAAGCAAAAAGCAAAACAAAACATTGCTTGTTCCCCCCACTCATGTGCATATCAAATCCCTGTTGATACACTAAAGGTCTATTTTCTACATTTTGCATATTCCCTTAAATTTTCAACAATCCCTCATGCAAACCTATATCATATCAAATTACTATTTCTCTCATCCTCTCTACCTCATATAGTCTATTCTACACCACTCCTTCACTCTTGTGCCTCCTCTACCTAAAATCATTTTACTCAGTTCTTAGATGGTATTTTCTGCCAGAAAATGCAAAAGAAAGTAATAAGGTTATATCTCAATGTTCCTTAAGTAGGCAAAAGCAGTAATTGGAATGCTCAGACACACAACTGTGACTTTGATGGCATCCTCAATGTCTGCCAGGCTAAGTGCTAATAATAGCATCATTGGAATCAATGAAAAAAGTATACATTCTAGAAGAGAAATGGGAGAGTCCTATTGTACTATGTTCTACTCTAATGATTTGTGGAATCAAAGAGTTAAATTCTTGTGTCGAATTCTAGATTGGTCATCATATAAAGGACGTCAATGAGTTGGATCATATCCAGAGAGGGATGGCCAGTATGATAAGGGTAACCGAGATACTGTCATTGAAAAACTGTCTGCAGAAACTATGTTCCACTCCACCCCTAAGACGCAAAGATAAGGGAAACATATTGTATCTGTCTTCAAATACTTAAAGGGCTCACAGAGTCAAAAACTCTGAAGTTGAACAAGCATTAGTAACTGTTTAGCACAAATCTTAGTTAACAAATTCCTTCTAAAATATCTAGTGACCAAGGTAGTGGCTATTTCCCAAGACAACTCATTCAAATTTTTCATATCTCTAATCACTGGGATTTTTGTACCTTAAATGGTGTGCCCAAAGTATCTTTTTACAACTTCTGATCATTATTCCTAATTTTTGCCTGCTGAGATAACCAAAACAAACACTCACATTTCTGAGTGAAATTTCTGAAATACTTGATAAATAGGTCTCTCTTCTACCTTTTCTCATTCAATTAAACATTCTGGGTTCCTTCCATCAGTCCTCTCCTATGGACTCCATTCTGTTTAGTATAATCATTCTCTTTTGCATATATTTTAATGTGTTACTGACCTCCCAAAAATATGGTCACAATTTTAGTCCTCAAGTACTTCTATGGATGAAGTCCTGTAAAATATTTCTCTCCATGAAGTATAAGATGGCATTATTTTGCTTATTTTGATTGTTATATTTCACTATATCAATTTTAGTTTACAATAGACTAAATTCTCTGAGATTTTTTCAAATAAAATGTTTTCCAGTCACAGCTTCTTTAAATTATTTTATGAAGTTGATTTTTATAATGCAAACTTAAGACTAAATTTCACTATTATTGAATTTCACTTAATTAAATTTATCCCAATAGTCTAGCTTGTTGAAATCTTTTTGAATCCTGAATCTATTATATAACTTGTCAACTAGCCCTTCCAGCCTTGTATCATTTGAAAATTTTATATGCCTGTCATCTATGTCTATATCCAAGGCATAGATAGAAATGTTTAATCGTTCAGGCCTTCTTTGTTCTGAATACTACTTTTGTCTTAACATCCTGAAATAACATTAACTTTTTGGTTGTAATTTTTTCTACTGAATTAAGTGTGTAGCCTTCTAAATTCCCTAGAGATCCTTTTAACTCAAAAGGATAGTGAACTTGAAATCCTTCATCTCCTTATACCTATACAGTTGATTTTTTTGAAACCAAATTTCCAGTAAAGCCATAGTGACTTTAAATCAGGATGTCCTGACTTAGAATTCTGTTACTGAAATTTTTTAGCTACTTATGTCTGAGTAACAACTTCTATTAGTATCATTGTCTTCATCTATCATATGGCAATAATAATAGTATTTACCTCTCAGGGATTGATTTGACATGAAATGAAATTATGCTCATAATACACACATATACACATATATGTGCAAGTATGAATATGAGCATGCACATATATTAATACCTGTGTTTTTGTGTGTAGAAAGCATATAAAGAGATTTAAGCCTCTGCATATCCAGACATAGGTACATATATGTATATATTATATATATATGTATATATATCTGTATGGAAATATAGAGTTAGACATATGTATAGACACAGACATATCTGACCTCTTCCTTCTAGAAGAAACATTTGTTCCCAAGTTAATCACCAGAAGTAGATAAATAGGTCTGAGCAAAGTCCACAGTTCTTACTTCATGTAGAAGTATGTTAATCAAAATTTTCCTTGAATAAGAGAGTTATTATTTTTCTTTTTCTTCCAGTATAGAGCAGTTTGGGGCCAAAAAGGAAAGGAATCTGGAGAAAGGTGCTACATAATTTGTTTGTTTTCTTTAGTAACAAATGATTAAAAAATACATGGTTTTGCATCAACAGGAGAAAAAAATTTCACTGAACTTCAAATTTTCACTTCTCTTTTGTGTATAAGACTACTCAGAATATTAGATTTTCAATATATTCTTTCACTCTCTTTCTATCTGATCTGCCTCTCTATCTTTCTGTCTCCCTTTCTCTTTTCCTGTCTCTCTCTTATCCTATCTAAAATCATTTTGAGTGATTTCTTTTTCATCACTTTCCATTTGCCATTCGAGCACCAGTACAGATGCCAGAGCTCTTCTTGTCTGCATCCACTGTATCACTGATATATAGATATAGATATGGTTCTGCACATGCCTCATCTACATTGACATATGATTGAACAGTCTCTATTTAGGCTTCAGTGAGTAAACATCTCTTCCATTGTTTTAAAGTCCTAAGATTCTCACATATTTTCGACACTTTAAATTTTCTGATTAACCATTACCTGCATCCTCCTAGATTTAATATTTCTGTGGCTTCCTAAGAGAACAGGCCCATGCTGCTGAGTAAATAATGTTTAATTTTTGCTTCCTTGACTTGTCTTCTCTTGTGCCTCTTAAGAGAAAATGCTTATACAGACAATAATGATGTTAATAGATAAACCTGGATATCAAGGGACCTATCTTTGGATCTGAGGTTGTTATCCAAGTTTTTTCCACTTTTATCACATTCAAATCCTCACTATATTGTCTTTTATTACTTCCAGCTGCTTTTGTTCAGAGTATATAGATTATATGTTTATAATCACATCAAGTTAACATCACCAGCAACTGGTTATTCAGGTCTTCTGTGGAGCTTATCATTGATGGCAGTTCTAGCATGATCAAGTCTTAATTAGTCTATATACTATCATTACAATTAGCTTAAGGACTCTGTCTCAATTCCAGGACCACTTTACTATTAACTGAATATTATTTTCTTTTAGCATATATTTATGCCACAATATTTAAAGCTGGGAATATGTGTCTCAAAAGGCATTTATTTTTATGTCCTATTTGTCATATTATTCAACTCAGAGAAATCAGTTAGCATTTCTGGTTTATATGTATAATGCATAGCAGAACTTTATTGCATTGAGAATTACTTCCACAACAAGGATGATTTTTACAAATTTTAGTGCTGAAAATGTAGGGTGTGGATCCAGTGATTAAAATGCAGGAGCTAATCCAGCAAATAAAATGCATGAGTTAATTCAGTGATTAAAATGCAAAAGTAGTCCAGTGTCACATCTGTGTTAAGTCCACATCTGGAGCTACAGAAAAAAATGATAGGCAAATAGTTGGGCCTGGAGATTGATGCTATGTTGATACAAAGCTTATTTATCAAATCTGTGAAAGACAAAAGGCTTTGAGATATGGTTAAGAGCTCACATAACAAGATTCAAAATGATCTTGACAGTCTGGCATGATGAACCTAAAGCAACAAGATGGAATGTAATGGGGATAAATATGAAGGCTTGTGTTTGGGTTAAAAAAAATCAATTTGTGCAAATACCAGATTGGTGAATTGTTTGTCAGTTCATGTGATGAAGGCCTAGGGGGTTTTAGTTGACCAAGAAAACCCAATCTTAGGTTTCGTTAATAGAAATCTAGTGTCTATGTCATAGATAATAGTTCCAGTATATTTGAGAGGATTACTACTCAATCCATATTTGAGCTATTATATTTAATTTTAGGAGCTATATGTTGTAGGAGACGTTGACAAAGGGGACATATACAGAGGATAATGGCCAAAATAATAAGATGATTTGGAAAGCATATGAAGCAAGTGAAGAGGGATGTATAGCTCAGAGGAACCTAAAACAAGAAGTATGTTTTATATCTCTCCTCAAATATTTGAATGACTCACTAAAAGGGGAAGTAGGGCTTGTAATCTGAGGCTCCAAGGAACTTCAACCAATGCTTTTAAGTCTATAGTGCTACATGTACCCTTTGGTCCCTCAGCAGCCAAGGCAGGAGGCAGCTAGTGAAGTTGACAGTGACATAGGCTAGGCAGTCAACTATTACTCAGGCAGCATGTAACTGGTCAAGCTCTTGCTGACTATATTGGCATTGTTTGGGTCATTTTATCGCCACCTTCTCCTCACTGGATCCTGATAGGCAGAAAGGAAATAGTCCTAGCAGGGGGAATAGAACTAGGCAGACCCTATGAATTAATTGGTTACTTGTCACTAGAAATATTCAAACTGACCACCAATTAAAATTTGTATATAAGGGCT
Organism: Gracilinanus agilis; assembly: GCF_016433145.1. Taxonomy (NCBI): domain Eukaryota; kingdom Metazoa; phylum Chordata; class Mammalia; order Didelphimorphia; family Didelphidae; genus Gracilinanus; species Gracilinanus agilis. The sequence goes on from NC_058132.1 coordinate 573,519,320, forward strand.
TGAAGACAGAAAGATGGGCAGAGATTTGAACTAGATGAATATCAAAGTTCATTCCAATATTAAGATGTTATGATGCTCTACCACCGTCTTCAATCTGAACAATATTCAAAGATCAGACTTAAATTCCAAATTGAAGTTATTCTTTATCCTCTCTGGGAATCTGTTCTATCTATCTATCTTTTCTCTTGTTCATCTCCAATATCTTTCTCTAATATTTTATCTTTTTCCTTTGGACCTACAACCTTGTACAAATTTTCCTTATCTTTTATAAAGAAAAAAATTACCTTTATATCTTTTCAAATTACCATCCTATCTACCCTCATCCTGCCTGATAGACCTATTTTAAAGGATTGTCTATATAAAACCTTCATTGTCACCTTCCATTTACAACTCAAAACATTAAACCTAACATCTTAAACTGATCTTGAAGGTACAATGTTCAGTTCTTATATTTGTGTTTTCTCTATTATTTGATACTCTTAATCATTGCATTGTTTGTAAACTAGGTTTCTATGACACTCTTCTGTCTCATAAAATTCTCCCATTTGTTCTTCACTTGCTCCTTTTCCTTTCCAACACCATAAATGTGTTTTTTATTCATTTCTTTTGTTCTCTTTAGATAGCAATGTTACTGAGTTTATAAAAATCTATACTTAAATTCTGTGATGGTTTTCATAAAATAAAAAAAAATCTTTCCCATGGATATCTTATTTACTCCCAGCTTTGATTATTACCTCTATATAAACATCTCTAGCCTTGACTTTTCTCTTGGGACATGAAATTTCAGTTGAACTTAATAGATGTGGCTACTAGATTGAGACTACTGTTGCCTCAAACTCATATTCAAAATGAATTCAAAATCTTCCTCAAAATTTATTTTTGACAGAGAAATACTCTTGCAGAATAAGTCAAAAGCCAAGTTACATATCATTAATATAAACTATGCTTACTATCTAAGCAGGCAGCCACCAAAGTTACTAGAACTAAGGAAGAAAGAGGCTGCCTGTATGGATATGGATTCTTATAGACAGCAGTTACAAGTATTGGTTCACCACAACTTACTTGTGCAATTCAAGTATCAGTCTGAGAAATTAATTTCATGTAATTCCAATCCCCCTCATTTTGGTATGCCAGCGCTGACTTGGCAGGATACATGATCCAGATATAAAAAAAAGGTTTTAGGTTTGGTAAAAGCCTAGGATTTGATACTGCATAGGTTGAAGGCATTCCTGTCATCAGATTTTCTGTCATTGCCTTTCTGCTTCTCTGATTGTGGCAATTATATACATGTATCTTGGCCAGAATATTGAACCAAAGGATAGTTTATGCAGGCTGTACATGCATCTAGGGAAATCACTTTTAAAGGTAGAGAATATATAAAAAACTGGGAATATTTTATAGGAAGAGGAACTTGAGTATTGATTTAAGAAGGGAATGTACAAGAAATGATGGATAAGAGGATGCAGGATGTTTCATGAAGATTCTGGTTTTGGTAACTTGAAGGCTGTTATTTAAATATTCTGCCTGGCCTACTTAATTTTAAACTTCATAAAGGATGGAATTATGCTTATTTCTCTTCTCTTTGCTCTTCATCACTAAGTAGTCAATAATAAATATTTACTGAAAATGGGAAAAAATTTTCCAAACATACAGCATTATGAAAAAGTTTTAAGGCAAACACCTAAGTATTATAGCTGTGTTACTGATTGTCATCTAAATTTATTAATGAAAGAGCGCCAAAGATTAATAACTATCTTGTAAGTCAACTGACTTAATGGATAGATGACACATTTTTGGGAAAGTGGAATATGGGATTAAATGTAATAACAGATAAAATATTTACTGCTATTCTTCTGACACAGAGTCTTTGTCCTTCAGTGCTCCCAGACTAAGTGTCATGATAAATTCCTTGTTCCTTCTAACTCCCATATATCCAATCTGTTACCAAATCGTCTTTTCCCCCCTAGTTTCATTACATTTCTTGCATATACTTATTTCTCTTTTCTAAGATTGCTACCACCCTTATTAAGCTCACTTATATAGTTATTCCCTATCACTTCTAGAAACAAATATAAAATTCAACTCTCTCCTCCATTTCTAGTCTTTTTTATTTTTTTACCATAGTCACCTCTTTTCATATAGTCTGGGATTTAGTAACATTAGGCTATTTGCTATTCCTTATATAAGGCATTCTATGTCCAGATTATGAGACAAGAATCCACTCCTGCCTCATCTCTGCCTTCCTGCCTTTTTCAAAACTCATCTAAAATCCCATCTTCAACAGGAAGTTTTTCAAAATAACTTCTTCATGCTTGTGAATTCTCTCATTAATTTTAAGGGCTTCCCTCTCATATTTACCCTATTTCCCCCTACATATCTTTCTTGTAAATAGTTGTCTGTATGTTGTCTCCACCAATTAACTCTGAGTTCTTAGAGTACAAGTACTATTTTTCTTTTTTCATATTTATATCCCCAGTGCTGGGCACGATGTGTTGCACATAGTAGGAACTTGGTAAATGCTTGTTAGCTTGACTTAAATATTTGAAAAGTGTTTTAATGAAGGAAAAAAATGAAACTATACCATAAGGCTCCTTTAATCCACTGCAGTGTTCAATGAGTTTAAAAAGATTCTTTCAAAACTTCCATGAGTTTCCTGAAAAGGTTTTGAGATTTTGAGATTTAATTTTCAGAGAAACTAGCTCATTGAATAGTTTTACAAATATTAAGATTAAGGAATTTATAGTCAAGACAGCACCTTTACAATCAACCAGAGACAGAATACAGTAGAGTATCTATTGGAACACAGATTAACCCTCCCAGCATTCTCCTCAAAATAACTTTTAAGAAATGGTGCAAATCAAATTTTGGAGTGACAGAGACAACAAGAGGTCAGAGAAAGATATTTTTCCATGCTCAAATAACTTAGGAGTTCCCCAAGAAAAGTTGAAACATTGGATTAAAAGAAGACCAGAAACATAGCAAGAGCACCAGTGG